>NC_056554.1:8867081-9047081 GCF_910596095.1 Thunnus maccoyii | reverse complement strand
ATACACTGTGATCAATAGCAACGAATACATCCAGCAGTGTGACAGACAGATGCATGATCATTTTGATTCATATACACCATGCACTGTTTTACAGTATGCATGCAGATATTGCACAACCATTGCATTCAACCCAAGGGCGATTTTCCCTCATTTTGCATGCACCACCAAGCATAGTTTTTAACCAAGGCTCCTCTTTTTTTTTTTTTTTCAACATTGCATAATACTTGATGTCGCCTGTGTGTTTTGTAATCTCACATTTGGGGGTGTTCATGCTGTGCTTGTAGTGTTCATGCCATATGGGGTGGTTCTTCCTGCCTTCTGTGTTTACAGGTCTGACATTCCACCTTTGCAGTCTACCATAAGAATGCAATAAAGATCATAATCGAGTCGACCTACCTCTTGAACACGGAGTAGGAGCAATGTTGCCTGCCCAGTTTCATGTCAGTTGACATCTCATGTTGACTTTGAATCAAGCATGTTCCCCCACTTGAGTTGCAGGATTAAACCTGTTTTCTGTTTGAGAATATGGGCCCCTTTTTTTGTGTGTGTGTGTGTCAATCTAAGTTTTTCTGATGTTAGGAGACACGAGCCTTTACTAAGAAATAACATGACAGAATGTGTTTATTTGTGCTGGCTGGGTTTGATCCAGCGCTAGTTGCAACCATTATTCTCTCCAGCTCCAGTGTATCACACCAGGCATGTGCGGTGATCACAGTTGTGCACAAGCACAGGAGGGAATTGTTGAGTAATTTTATTCAGGCTTAGTTGCTAGGGCTCAACCGGTTGAAATGATTAGATCATCAGTGACCATTAAGCATCAAGATTTTGTTGAGAAAGGAGGGAAGGCAACGCTGCAGTGTTCAAACGACCATGACTGGAATAATTGACTATACATTATATTAAAGGCGAGCCTGAGCTCTAAGCTCGCAAGTATAGTTCCACTTCATTGCTCTCTTAGATTCAGCCTGGGACATTTGAAATGGAAAATTGTTGCCTTTTAAATTGAACAAAATCATTACTGCAACCATTTCTAGTACTCAGTAAGTACAGAACTAACCAGTTGTGTTACGGCTACACTTTACTCTTAAAATGGGGTTGACCGTTAAAAGAGAGTCACATCATGTCATGGGTGCTTTTGTAATGAATATTTCAAGAGATCATCCCTCTACAGTCTCCAGCAACTTGAAGGCTAATGAAAAATAGATATGACAAGTATGGGTTTTGAAGAGATTCAACAATATCACTGGGAGACTTTGGCCGGTCATGCTATATGGATCAGAAGCTACTTTTCTCTTTGTCACATGGCTTTTTTTTTTTTTTTACGCTGAGATGCCATTGTATAGCTCATCTAAATACTGCATTTTCAGTGTCTCCCTCTTCTGCTTAGTGAAGGTCTGCTATGGTCTTAATCAGGTTAAAATGTATTGATTAGTCATTACAGAGGCTGTCAGGAAATCTGAGAGAGCCCAGTTTCTTGCGCTCTCTCTTGAACCCGACGCGGAGATCAACAAAGTAATTAAACTAATTGTTCATTCATCAAGTTTCGAGAAGTCAGTGTTTTGGTAATGCATCAGTATTATGACAACACAGACGCTTGCTGTGTACAAAGCACCTCTCCAAAATAACTGCAGGCTATAGGTGTGAAGTAATTTGTTTTCAGCTGCCTAGTTTGCACAGCTACAAGGTGTCAGTCCAACTTATCATAAGTGCTTTGCAACCACCTGTTTTCAAAATGTATTATCATAATGTTCCTGAAAGCCACTGCCTCATAATAATTACTCATAAGAGTTTAATCAGCTGAGGCAGGAGAAGTTGAATAATTTCCATCATGTTTTTATCCCTGACAGAAATAATATATGAATATATGAACAATTTCCAGCATATAGCCATTACATCCAATAAACTCCGTCATCTATATGTTAGTCACTCGTTTCATAATGCTGTTGTGTATAATTCCTGCTCAACGGTTGACTATTGCAGCTGTTTTTTTGTTGTTGTTTTTTTGGCTTTTCTGGTTAAATAGCACTTACATCAGGTTATGTTGTGACTCATGATAATCTTGATTATTTTATCATATTATTTGGTCATGATTTTTAGCCATTGGGCCACAACTAACAACTATTTTCTCTATATCAGTTACCTAGAGACTAATCTTTTGGTCCATAAAAAAAAAAAAAAAGTTATTTATAATGCTTGTTCTGTCCAAAACGGAAAATATTAGGTTTAACATCATAGAAGACTAGCAACAACAGCAATTATTAACATGAGAGAACCTGAAACCAGTAAATTTTAAAATTAATTAAAATGTATTAATTAAAATAGTTGCTGATTCATTTTCTGTTGATAGTCTATCAACCAAATTTTCCCCAGATTGCATTATTATGCAGGATCCACTTAATTTGTCTATTAAATCAACATAAAGTGTTTGCAGTTACTACATACTTTTGAATTTAATTATTGCCAATAAACCATTTCTATGATTAAATGTGGAAACACAATCTCGCTCCACAGCTGAATACTGTATGATAGTTTGAACTCGTGCCATCCTTGGTTAAATATAAAATCAACAAACAGTTGACATCCACCGCGCTCCAGTGCAAAACGAGCACAGTAATGGTGTTTTTCCGTCCCCAGCTGAGAAGCAGGGCCTCAGAGCCCCCGATGGAGCTCTCTATGAGTGGGGATGGATAACATCTGACATTTGACTTTTGAGGAGAGGCCCCCATGCTCAGACATGCGTGGGTTGGAGAGATGGTGGTGGTGACAGCGGCGCAATGCCAGCCACTGATCCCAGCTGGATAGCCGAGTCATTTATAGAAGAGAACATTAAGTAATGCCACATACTTGATCCTCGCCTTACGTGTGATCACCTGCATATGGTTCTGCTTCGTGCTCATAACCATGTGTTCCATCGGGGGGTTTTCTTTCTTATCAGGTGCAAGCACAGTCTAATACAGAGATTTCAAAAAGTACCGTTTGTCAGTCAGCTTTCATTTTGACTAATATTTTCTCATTAGTGTGCATAAACTTTGTTTTTATTTAATTTATTTACAGTATTATCCTTTCAATCGGCTATTGTCAGACAAATACGACAACAGAAGACATTACAATTAAGGACAGCATGGGAATTTGATGACTATGAGAAAGAAAAGTGATTTAGAACAACTGCTGAGGCTGTTTGTGACTTTGATCCTGTGCCAGTCTGCCAATTTTTACTAACTCTATCCTTGATTTGTTTTTGGCACTTGATTTCTTCTTCTGCTAGATAGTCAATTTTAATCAAGAGCAAACACAGGTTTGCTGCTCTGCGGGACGGAGATGGAAAAACTAGATGACGTCAAAGTGTCTTAATACGCTTTGAGTTGCAATATCCTTTGGTGGCCGCTAATTTACATCAGCAAGCGGCCTGAAAATGTAAATGTTTATTGTGAAGATATGAAGATACTGAATATTGTAATGCTTTTTATTCACTCTATTAGGTTGTTTTTCCTCTAGTGGATAGAATTGATTTCCTCTGTGAGAGTTGCCTAAGAATTTGATTCATTCATGGTAGGTGCTCAGCATTTAATGACTTACTTCTAGAAAGGGTGAATGGAAAAGAGAAGCACTTTATTACAGCCACTTCTATTTAGCATGATTGTGGCGAAAATAATGAGGGTAATTATTTTTGTAAATATTAATATCCCAGTTATTCACACGTCTTTGGCAACAAAACTGTTTTATTTTACTTGAACATGCAGTTGCACTAGAGCTGAAAGGATTAGTCAGTCGATTGGTTGATAGACAATTTTGATAATAAATAATTTAAGGCATTTTTTCAAACGAAATTGCCAAAAGTACTCCCTAGTTTCAGCTTGTGTGTTGTGAACATTTTTATTACAATATTACAGAACATTTGGACCCCAACAAACAGTAAAATTTCCCAGTGAACCAAGTCATGCTAGCTCCCAGCATCCTCACCACTGTCACCAGATTCAGGTTGGGTACGTTTAAAAAAAAACAAAAAAAAACCCAGATATTTTGACCTGAATTTCAGACGTTTGGTGTCGACATTTGTCCATCTTTTGGGCAGATTACAGTAATAAATCACCCTTGTTACCTTTTTACTTGTGAAGCTTTTATTGCACTCACAGTAACGTAATGAGTGTAGTTCAATCAATCAATCAATCAATTTTTATTTATGTAGCGCCAAATCACAACAAAACCCATCTCAGGGCACTTTTCACATTTACAGAGACCCAACAATTCCCCCATAAGCAAGCACTTGGCGACAGCGGTAAGGAAAAATTCCCCTTTAACGGGTAGAAACCTCAAGCAGAACCCGGCTCTTGGTGGGCGGCCATCTGCTTTGACCGGTTGGGTTGAGAGAGAGAAAGAAAGAGGGAAGGGGGGTCGCGACAGAATAACAATAATCATAACAATAACAGCAACAATAACAGTAGCGATAGCCAGGGAAGGATGCCAACAGGACTGCGAAGGACCGCGAAGGCTCGGCCTGCAACCCAGGGTTTCCCGCGAGATGAGAAACCACAAAAAAACTGGCGGTCAACTCGGGTAACATGATTTTCACTTGTCTCTCCTCTGCTCTGCTCCGTGTGTGTGTGTGTGTGTGTGTGGAGGGGCTGAGCGTCACCAGAGAGCAGAGCAGAAGAGAGAAACTAGCGTGACCGTAAATGACAGCAAAATGCAGCGGAGACTCTCACACTGAGCCGAAATGAAACGAGTGCATATGAAATGGGTAAATAACATAAATAAAATATTTTGTTTCTTTCAGGAGGGGGCAGGGGGGTCTGTGTCAAGAGTTTCCCCAGGCAAGGACACAGAGGTTGACTCATCACATTTCAGAACAGCGCCACACAGAGGCTCCAGAACGCACATGATTATTGATTTCCGAATGAATACATATTATTTTTGGCATTAAAAAAAATTTCTTTTTTTGCCTGGGGGGAGGGGGGTGTTCTGATTGGCCTGGCCTAGTCTGTACAATTATAGGAGAAACACTGGGTTACCTGTGTAGTGAAAATAATCTTGCAGCTGCTTCTGCGTTTAAGAGGCAAGTAATGGTTAATCAGAGCCTGCAATTGGTCAGACAGTTGACCTGTTAGTGAAAGTGCTTGAAGTGCTTGTTAGTGCAGAGCAGGTTTTTTTCAAATAGCAAACTGTGAATATCATACCCACTCTGGTTTAATTATATGATTCACCATTCACCATCATCAAATCACCTCTCCTCTGAGTTTTCTGATTGGACAGGATTTTAGCTGCAGGCCTCAAATGATTTTTATTCTGTTTGCTTTCCAGACTAAAACCTCATCACAAACATTGAGCTCATGAGATTTTATACGGCCGTGTGAGGCTGTTGCTGTCTGTGTGTTTCAAATTTCGGAGCGTGCTGCCCTTTCAGCCAAACTATAATCGGTTTTACTTTGCTACTGACAGCGCGGACATCACTGATTTGCGAGCGTTTGAATGTGTGAACCCGTTCAAAGCAGAGCAGCAGCAGTTTCCTCTCTCGTGTAATTGTCTTAGAAGTTATTCAGAGTAAATCAGTTTCATAAGTTTCACAAGTCTGCAGTCAAGCCCTCCTCTCTGTTTGCTGTCATGTCTGCTTGCCGTGTGAAGCAGTCCGGATGCCGGTTGCTGTGGGGGCCGGCCACCTCTTCCTCAGCATCTCTTGACAGCAGTCCACTCACACATCTCGACCTGAAAACGTCGCCTATAGCAGGAACTATAAGTGACAAGAAGACAGCCAAACAAGTGATCGAAGCCTGTCGCGCATCTGCTCGCTTATTCTGCCGTGATGCAAGAGATTATTCCTGTGGTTGATAGCAAAGTATTGCGTCATCGCAAAGCACGGGAGACCTTAGCAACCTTTTACTGTGATGTGATGTTCAGATGCACAGTCTGTGGTATTCTGAACCTGAGTAAGTGCACCTTTACCGCTCATTAGATTAAGGAGGAATTAGGCTCTGTTGTGGATTTAGGGCACAGCAAAGCAGCGGATTTGGACAGATTAAGCTCCATATAGGGGGATAAAGGCGGCTCTGCTCAGAGGTTGTAATCTGACTCCATGCATTAGCTGCTGCTCTTGCTAATTCATGTGAACAAATGGATGTTGGGTCTTGATAAAGCAATGGGAGGAGAAAAACTGTTTACTTACCTTGGCATTTTTAGATTGTTGCTAAGCCTATAAGTACAGTTGGGGGATTTGATTTTTTTTTTTTTAACTTACAATGTTGATACATAGAAAACAGTGCAGTTCTGTCAGCAGCAGTCTTGTAGCTTGAGTTTTACTGTAGCTTTGTACTATTGTGCCTCTTCATAAGGTGCCTTGCATGCACCACATTTTCCTCTTGAAGCACCAAAATACCCTTTTACAAAAAACCAAACCCAAAAAATTCCACTCTAGGTTGCCTGTACCCACTGTGGCATCCATGAATCATAGATCATAATGTTGCACTTTTTTATTTGGTAAAAATCAACCTCCATATAAACAAACCCTCAGCATTTCCCATTTCACAGCTGGCAGACATCAACACATGGTCCTTTTGTGAGCAACAGTGGCTAACAAAAGCCATTTGGAACAGAGACAGGAGTCGTGTGTCATTAGATCCCTCTCTGGAGCTGGTCGCAGCAGAGTCACAAATCAATCAATACAGTGTCTGCAACACATGTAACTACACATTGGGAACCCAGTACAGTGAGAGTGGGGGAGGAGAGGATAACCCAGTGAACTGGGTTGCTGGGTTATATTAGAGGCCTGTAGAGTAGTAAATCTGCTTTCTCACCTCAGCTCCCACTCAGAGGCCCGAGCATAGACGAGCAGCGAAGAAGACATGGGATTTGGTGGGGGTTGGTTCAGTGTGCAGCCATGTACGCTCGTGTACACATGTGTACACATTAGCTACAACATGGGTCACTTTTGGTTCATCAGTGAAGCAGATTTTTCTTATTCAGACATAGAATTCAATTCAGTTAACAACAATGTAGATGATCATTTGCTTCAGGAGCAGTTTTTGTTTGTATTTTTGATTTTGCAGAAGCGTTGCACAGTGAAGAAGTGAGGCTGTCACTATTCAGGTTGAATCAGAAAAAGACAGAATTTCATTTAATACAGCAAGAGCACAAAAAGGAGTTTCAATTATCTGGCAGTTGGTTTACAGTTTACAAAACACTGAAGTTGTAAAAGGGTACTGCACTCCTGCAACACTTATGCTATGCATTCCACACAACTCGACTACAACGATTCAGTGGGAGATTCTGGTGTGTTTTGCTAGTACCAGCTAGCCTTGAGTTGCTAGCCTCAGGCAGTGATGATAAACGGACTACAGACGTCTGGAAAACTCCCCAGATTTTTTTCATTTTCAAAGTTGTAGTCTTCAGCCCCAACCTACATTTTTGGCTTTATACTACTCCCCAAGACTTGTAAACAGACTTTGATGTGTAAAATCAGTGCAGTCCAAACAGTGTTCCATCTCAGCTGTAGTAATACTGCTTTGATAGTAACTGTAGTAGTGGTTGCGACAGTACCAATTTCAATTTTATTAATACTTATCTTGGGAGTGTGTGTGTGTGTGTGTGTGTGTGCGTGGGAGTGTGCAGGTTCGTGAGTGAAAGCAAATGAAAGCAGCTGTGGGGAGCGGTGGATGAGCAAGTGGTTGTGAAGGCAGACTACTAGTTCACATACCCTTTTATTTCACTTAATCCAGCTTTTTTTTTTTTTTTTTTACTGCACTGTAAGGGCATAAAAGCATGCAAACAAATCTTACAGTATCTGATCAGCAGAGCTAGCTGCAGCCTCCAAAGTTGGGGGGGTGGAAATACTGTGTCACCTTTACAGATGGGATAGATTTTTAGTATTGCGGGAGCATTTTATAAGTTTACAGACTGCATTTTTATCAAGCTTTCTTGCTCTGTTCATCTGCAGTACTTGTTTGTGAAATGCAGTGTCGGCAACATCGATAACAGTGGTGTGAAGACACCCAGGAAGAAGTCGACTTGGGTTTTTGAGCCACATATCTTTGAAATACTGCATCTGATTTCATAGTTTGATTTTAAGAATTTCATAAGTATATATAAAAGCTGAAAAGATTCTTTCTTATTTGAGTAGACTGATGAAGATTAATCTGCATATTTAAAATCAGTATGTTCTGAATATGAATTGCTACACCCTAGCTTTATCGTTAGCTAAAAATTGCAGTCTGTTTACATTTTGAATTGCCTGACTATTTATTTAACCCCAGCCCACAGGCATGCACACGCAGCCACCTCAAACCGCGTGCTAAATGAGAAACCGCTATAGCAACACTGAATAACGCTTTGTATCATCAGGATAAAAGATCTCTACAGCTAGGTTTTTATCTGGGGCAAACCTCTGCTGTGTGAACACACACACAGTGCATTGGCCTCTGTTTTTTCTTCCATGCCTGCCTCCATTAGCGGGGGGAGGGGAAGGGGTGAGGGGGGGGGGGGGGTTCCTCGCGGTGAAAACATACCTGTATTTTAAATGGGAGGCTTGTCTCGGTGGGACCGGGACAAGCCTCTGCATGCTGCTGTGTGACAGATGCAAACATAGACACACACTCCCGTGTTGTGCCGGGCAGTCGTTTGTATTTAAATATGGGTGAAATGAGTAAAGCCATCTGCAGGCTGCCTGTAAATGGTAGATTAGTAAGCAGAGAAAAGTCACCGCAGGGGGAGGGATGTTGTAACTCTTGTGCCGGCTCATCGACTCAATGCATGTAAGGGAGGGGGGGGGGGTTACATGAGAGGGGTGCGCAATATTTCTCGGTAACTGTCTAGTCTAGATTGCATCTTCTCTGGTATCACATAGGCACTGGTGCTTGTTGACACCCACACAAACACACACACATACACACGTTGATGCTGATGCAAATGCGACCGGTTTCTATGAAGAACTGATGAATATGCTGATTTTTGTCATTTCCAGTACGTGGGCATGTATATAAGGGTACATAAACCTCCACACTTTATCTGGCATTATAGCTTGACAGGTAGAGCCAAACCCTGGCTATGAGGGAGTCTGTTATGATGACCACCACGCCTTTTTATGTTAGCACACCCCAAACAATGACGCTGGTTTACCGAATGACTTCAGAAAGCAAGTTTGCTACTAAACCATGATTGTACTCATTGGAGCGAATCCTGGGAACGACAGCCAGTGAAGCCTAATTTTCTCATTTCACTTGTAGAATCATTCAATTTTTTTTTTTTGAGGGTGTTCAATAAAGCCAATCAGCTGTCAGAGCATTTCCTAGTTTCTCACAGAATATCACGGTTATGTTCAGTGTGCTGCATTCCACTGCAGGTTTTTCTTCTTTTTTTTTTTTTTTTTTTTTTGGCAGGAGTTTGTTTTTGGCCGATCACTGATGCATAGGCACTGGGAACAGCATCAGCCAACATGGCATCAGCCCTGTGCATTCAGACAGTGACTGGCCACTGATGGGATTCAGCCCTTAGAATGCAGTTTGACATTTTCCAGGGTATTTTCAGCACTCGTACTTTTTCACCATAAGCCAGGAGACCCCAGAAGTGAAGTACGTGTGGGACTCATATTGAATGTCATGTGTACCAGTTTGCCAGTTGTTTGCAGAACTATGAAAGAATGCAGTGCAAGGTTAACCAAACTTCCTCACCTTTTATATTTATTTATCACTTCATTGTTTCAGCTTCAGAAATGAATCCAATGCTGAGCAGATTTATCTGACGAGAATAGAGAGGTGGTGTTGTACATACAGTTCCTTTTAAATAAATCAGTACTTTTAATCAAGTGTTATGTATATACTTCATTAACTTCTTTAAAAATGACAGTGGGGACAAAAAGAGGAGCAACTGTGGCTTTTTTTTTTTATCTGGCTGCAGTGGGTAAAGTGATTTAGTATTTTTTATTTTTATTTTTTGAAAAATACCGCTTTGTTTTCACTCTGCTGTGCAAAGCAAAGACTATTTTCATGTTCTACGTGGAGCCTTTTAACAGAAAGCATTTTTGTTTTATTTCTCAGGTCCATTGAGCAAGCAAACAAAAAAATAGCTTAATTGAGGAAAGCCCTCATTACAGATGAGTAAATAAATGCTTTATATGGGGCAAGTTGTTTTCCCTCTGTTCACTCACTGTTGATCGCACTGCGTGAAATGACAACCCCCTTGAGGGGAGGAGGAGGGGTTTCCTTTCTTTCAGGTGTCGTTAGCTAACTAGCTAAAGCACCCAGTGTGTGGACAAGAGAGAAACTCCAGCTATACAAATACAGCTGGAGGTGAGTCGAGGCCCCAAGGTTTATTTACCCTCATTCACACACGTTAATTATAGACCACCTGGCTGAAAATGAACCCTCTTATTCCACGTGGTTATCTTCGTCTCCCGTGGGGGGGGGGGGATCTGTCATTGGATGTCAGCTTGTTCTATAATTGACCTGACAAGATGTTGTTTTGTGAAAGTGGCGTTTGTGTGAGGAGACATGACAGTACTTCCTGATGATGGCTGACATGCTTTTCATCCACGTATTTCATTTTTTATCAGACTTTTAGAAATCAGGACATAAGTCAATAATTTTCAGACATATCAAGCTCATGTCTAACGTGAATTTGGCTCAGCTTGCCATTTTTTTGGGGGTGGGGGAGTTGGGGGGCTATGAATTAAAAAATGCCCCGTGGTTTTCTAAAAATGTGTCATGAGACAACCAGGCAAAGAGGGGTTAAGTTTGCCCCAGAGCTGATGATGGCAGGCCACTCAGTCACTCCCGCCCACGTGCAGAAGGGAGGGAAGAGGACCGCTGCGTGGCCCACTCACTCAAAACACACTCTGCAGAGGCTGACCAGAGCCAGAGTCGTGACTGAGTTGTGTGTGTGTGTGTGTGTGTGTGTGTGTGTGTGTGTGTGTGTGTTGGTTTGGAGGTTGGGTGTAGACATAAGGTAGAGGTGGCATGTATTTGTCACCCTGCCCTTGCTGTTTTGTCAGTTAAATCAAGCCACCAGGTGAAACTTTGATACTGGCAGTCAGCATAATTATTTTCTGTGGGAGTATGCTGTTAGTTATTGCAAGGTCAATTTATCTTGTTTAAAGTTAGATTTAATTTACACTAAAGCCTGTAGCTTGCCAGCAGCACGGGGCAGAACAGACAGTCACAACCCCCTGGAAGTAAAAGCCGACTTGGAGTTGGCCTCCGCAGTTTCCAGGCCGAGGCAAACGCGATCACAGTGCAAACTGATATCCCATCAGTCTGAGCTCACAGCGCCTCCGTTAGTCAGATTGTGGGGAGGTAAGTGTGTCCCATGGCTCCGATTGATTTTATGCCTGTCCAAACACCACCGGGGAGTCATACATTACGATACCCAATCATTTAAAATTTAATGTCGTCCCGCTCCCTATCGAAACCGGACCATTAGGACTAGGGGGAGGGCCCATAGACACGTACTGTATCTTTTTAATGTCAAGTGGACCTGCCGCTTATTAACGGTTGTATTTTGCTTTATTGATTGCACACAGAGAGATCCTGTTTCTCAGTAGACTGCGGTTGATGCACCCGTCAGCTGTCATTGTTGTGAAAACGTGTTCCTACATGTATTCATGTGTTTTCATATTTGTGCGGTGATGACTCCAAAGAATGTGGACGCAAACTCAAGGAAGTAGTAGGTGCCTCCCACCCCACTGAAGGCTCATTTATGGTAAGTCGCTCAACACTTTTGATGAGCTTCGCTCGACAGAAATTAAAGAGCCGTCCGACGTTTTCAGTTTACGCCTCGACAAAAGGTTTCAGTCTAATTAAACTAATTAAACAAGGACATTACCGGTTATCTAAAGCTACAGACCAAAATATCAATAAGGAAGTTCAGTGAAAATTACAGCCTCCGTGATGACGTTAGTAACACTAGCCATTCACATTCCGCGACAAAATATGACTGTGTCCACAACATAACAAAATTCTCCAGGTGCGTGACATGCAAGGAAAGTGTCGAGCGACCTACTATGAATTAACCTTGATTTTAGTTTTTGTTTGTGTTGCCGAAAAACTGAATTATGAAACCATGGGAGTTATTTCAACAAGCTAACCTCCACTCTGTGTGAACTACTGAGCCCAAGATGTGGTCCATTGTTGGTAATTAATGCCGTTGTCACACCTTAGTCCCACGCACACGCTCGCTAGCTGTCATGTTCTCTGGCAGTTTGTTTGTTGCTTTGCTATATCATGCAAGCTTTTAATAGTGGCCCAGCCTCTACAGAAACAAGCAAAGTTGTTGAGTGATATAGAAGCTCACTGGCACACAGTTACTGCTGTGAACATAAGTTTGGGTATGTCCATGTCCGTGACACACAGTCTCAAGAATACTAAAGAGTACAATATCTTTGACAGCTTTTCTACTGGGGCGTGACAGTTACTTCTGTCAGCACTGTCTCTTATTCTGTCCTGTAAAAAAAAAAAAAAAAAAAAAAAAAAAAAGTGAGACACACTGTGCGAGGCCGCTTATTTTCTTTTTCACTGCCTCAACTATTTTCTGTCTCCCTGTCACGTATTCCAGCCACCCTCCAACAACATATTTCTTTTTCCTGTGTTCAGTTTTAGCAGTGATTCTGCCATCCCCGCTCTCAACAATGACTACACTGCTTCCTCTAGGCCACCATCTGCCATTTATCCAGCATTTCTTCTCATTCCCTTTTGCACACTCGATTGCTCACGCTGCAGCTCAACTCTGTCAGACCCATGTTGTAAGACCAAAAACACCCATAATGCTTCAGGCCTGTCTCCCTGTATAGAACGTAATCCGATCCCCCTGGAGGAATGTGGCAAGCCATGGGCACGGCCAAATCGAGGTACAAATCAGCCGGTCAGCCGGCAGATAGTGTATCTCTAAGTGATTTTAAGCCAGCACTTGGGTAGCAATTGGCAGACTAAAAATCAATTTAGCATTCCCCCTGCACAAGACAAAATTCGTGGTTATTTTCAATCTCTTCTGTGCATGACAGTACCATTGTCAAACAATAGTTGTAAGCAGCGTTAAACATTTGTTGAGTACTGTGTGTTTTGTAGCCAGCAGTTAAGAGGGCAGGGACGTCTTCTCAGCCTAACAGATGGTGTATAGTACAGAGCTATGCAGTTCCACAGAATTAGGCTGCAACACTGAATGGGATGTCTTTATAAAGTCTATTTGCTTTAGATGAAAGTAAATATAGTGTATTGAGAACCACCAAACCACCAGAGTATATGGCACTGTATTCTTTTGTGTCTCTGTGTGCATTTGGTGAAGGATATGGCTTTAAGAACTTTGTAACTTATGAAAAAAATACAGTTCATTCACAGCTAAAAAAAAAACAGTGATCTTTAAAAACTCCTTACTCCTTCTGAAGGTATTTCCACTATCCTCAAAGACTCATCTTACCATCTGGATGAAAAAATATTCTATCTGCTGTACATTTAAAATATATTTTTAACCTATTTCTTAAGTCATGCAACTGATTCATAATCCAAACAAAGATGGTAGCTGTAGGATGTGAAAGTTGTCCCAATGTGTGACTGTATTTCTTATTCAGGTTGCCAGAAATAGCATATGTCCTTGTGTGCTTTTTACAACACAAGAAAAATTTTAAATGAAAATATAAAATAATATATAGAAGTTTTATTGTGCAGCAAATGGAATCACTTTTTTCGTCCAGATGGTTGGAAGAATCTTCGGGGTCTGGAAATACCTTTTTAGAAGAGCTGTATTTATTTTTCAGATAACTAGATGCTGAGCTCTGTGACTCAAAAGCAATTGTAAAAAAAAATGAGAGGTACAAACTGGGGCTACGGATAGCTCTGCAGGGTAACATACCAAGTGGGAATGTCTTTGAAAGTTTATAAAAGTAAAGAATTAAAAAAAACTGAGTGACAGTATCTGGTCTGTAAATATAAAAAGACATACATGCACAGCCAGCTAAGGACGTTTAGGAAGCTTTTGACCACAGCAGAAGAGTGTCTGGGAGTCAAGACTCCCTTCAGGCAGTCAAGCTGTCAACTGTCCCTCGCTTAGTCCTGAATTTACTCACTGACCTGATTGTCAAGGACACATGACCCTTGCAAGAGGCCTGTTTGGTCTAAAGGGATGAGGGGTACAACCTGGTCAGCCCACTACTGCTTTACCCAGCAGCACCTACAGTTTTATTATGGCCCTCTCCCTCACTGACGCTCCCCATCTTTGATTGGACACTGACTGCGGAGATGGCTTTCGAATGTGATGCTTTAACTGCCTTTAATCTCACGGCTGCTAGTAAAGCCTGCACAGATGGTGCCTTCAGCATAATACTCCGCTAGTGAATTTTGAAAGTGCTTTCTCTGCAATATGGAGGTCAGGCTGGCGGCAGAGAAGGATGATTTACAGTCATTTTTAGCCCAGAAGGGTTGCATAATAGCAGCTACTTCAGGGGCTCCGTCACAGCTTCTCCTGATATATAGAGCTCCTCCGGGGGGCTGGGAATGGCGAGACAAGATGTGTGTGTGTGTGTGTGTGTGTGTGTGTGTGTGTGTGTGTGAGAGAGAGAGAGAGAGAGAGAGAGAGAGAGAGAGAGAGAGAGAGAGAGAGGTTGATGTGGAGTTATATCCCTTGCTGACTCAGAATTCCTTTGGTCTTTAGAGAAGTAATTCCTTTGTTGCCTTCCCTCGCCTTTTATTTTTTTGCTTTTCTTTCTTGGCAGTCAGGTGCCCCTGCTGGCAGGAGAACCCACCACACCCACGCAGTCATGGCCTAGATACAGAGATGGGCTTTAGAGGTGGGCGTGGGCAAGGGGAAAAGGAAGCGATGGCAAAGGAAGGGGACTCTTAGGGGCTGTGTTGCCTTGGCAAGAGTTGGGAGGAGGTGGCTGGCTGCGCTATCCCATTGCCTCACCACCTGTCCTCCGAAAAACCTCAGTCAGTCTGCCAGAAATGAAAACTCAACCATGGATCTCTTGGACACAAACACTTCATCCCACAAAGATGTTCGTTTCAATATTAAGTGTCTCATTAAACTTGAATCGTGATGGTTAGTAACTTGTGTGTTTATTTATTTAGAACACATAGGTTTTTGCTTGCCACTTCTGACCCTCCCTTGTTTTTTTTGACACAGCTTGGAGGAATGCCATTTCACATATGTGATGGGGCTATTCTTGTATAGTTGGGAGGGTTTGCCCCAGTTCACAGACCATTGTGATAGTGACAAAGCGGTATTCGCTTTCAAGTCAAGCAGGTAACCTTCCCAGTTGAGAGGAGTAAGTGGGAGGGACAAGGAGGTTAATTAACGATGAAGAATGTTATCTTCAGTTCAGGCTGTGTTTTATTTGGGTCAACCTCAGGTCTGGTATGCTCCGTTTACCAAGTGTGGGTGCAAATATAGACTGGCCTCATCCCCTCTGTATGCGTCTAGTAATTGCATTCTAGAAATGCCAACATCTCTGCTGCCAACGAGCCCTCCTTGGGAGGTGCGATCACGCCTGTTGAGGCATATTATCTCAGATGCAAGCTGTGAATGAGTACAGAAAACACTAAAGTCAGTTGGAGTTTCTGGAACGTATCAACATTTTTCTATTGATTTGCATATCATATTGTAGCACATTAGTGTAGCACAAGTGTGTAATTATTGTCTGTTTAGATTTCTCATTTGGGATTTGAGATGTGATAGTACAACTTAGGGTTGGGCACTGAACTATGTACTTTTAAGGCTACTGACCAAATTACGTCGGTAGCAGCTAGTTAGCATAGCTAGCATCATTAGCATAGCCGTGTCATGCTGTTTGTGTCCCAGACTGTATGAAAATAAGGTGTAGCCACAGTGTTTCTGGTTTAACAGCACAGTCCCGGGCAGGTGACAGGTGTTTTTACGATGTTTGTGTACTCTGAAAGACGTCACGGCATGGATATAAAGTCACACAGCTGACAGACTGTTAACCTAGCATGCTAATCCTATGGTCTCTCTGTAATAACAAAGTAATACTACTTTGTTATTACAGAGAAAGTAAAGTACCGAAAAAAGGCACTGTTGGCTACCGGTATTGGTTCAAATGTGAACGGTACCCGACCCTACTTTGGTCAGAACTTGGCCTCTCTAGACAATTCCCCAATCAGCCAGACAGATATTCATATTTTCAAGGTATCATATTTAGATGCCTAGATTTTCTTGACTTCAGTATTATACTCTAAAAACAGGACATAATATGTCTTGATACCTGAAGAAAATGTGTTCTGCAAGATGAAATTACTTTTCACTGTTCTCTTTAGAGCAAACTTTTTCATGTCAAAGACCCCTAAACTGACACAAATTAGACCATGGACCCCCATTTAATAAGATTTAGTCCCAGGGTCCTCCATCTGGTAAGATTTTTGTTTTTAGATGTTTTATTACAGAAAGTGTATGAAACACATCCTGTCATTGTGTTACTTATGAATGGAATTGTAGAGAAAATAAATAATTCCTCTTTTTGCTAGGGACCCCCTGGAACCACATCAAGGACCCCACTTTGACAACGACTGCTTTAGAGGGTTTATATGTGTGGATAAAATATTTAAAAGGGTCTGGAAAGGAAGGTGCTGCAATACTGCTTTTGACAGTTGGCTGTTGCAGGCAGTGAAACGGATAAAACATTCAGCATTACCAAACAGTTCACCATCTCTTGATCCTAAACTTTTGACAAATCTCATCCCAGGTGCAAAATATAGAACTGACATGTTTGACAAACGAACATATGAAAGCGCTGCAAAAGTTGCTGTAAAGCTAGCCAGTTATTTGTGGTAGCATTTATTCTGACATGGTATCATTATAGTATTTGGTTTCACATGTTAAACTAAGTAAAACAAGTCAAACTTCTGGTTTGTGACAACTGCAGTCCCAGTTGAAGTGCACACAGTGTATCTGTATGTGCACACAGTGTATCTGTATTGTGTCCAGCCACCCGTCCACATGTCACTACACACTCAAAGAACCAGCCACCAACAAGAACCCTTTGTAAAGTAAGTGGCTGTCCGGGCACTGGCGGAGTTCTCCAGGGTTAGTGGGGGCATATGTTCTTGATAGACCTGTGTCGTCAGTCCTTCCCAATACAAGCGCCAGTTGACAGCATGATGGAGAGTGGCGGAGGACTCACACAAAGGTGGTTCTGTGCACGTGCAGGGCCAGGTTTTTGTCCAGACTGGAATCCAAACATGGCCACCAGTCCCTCCCTAGCTGCCTGACCTTTCTGTTAAGCGTCTGAAGAAAATGTTGAAATCGCGGCCTTGAATCCCTGGGAAAACATTGTCTGAAAGGCTGGACACACGATAGGACAGGCCAGATGGATAGCCAGATTTACTTTGATTTGATTTATGAATGACACTTTAGAGTCATGATCAGTTGTCCCATGTCTTCTGCTGAAAGTTGCATTCGATCACATCACCACAGCTACACTCTGCGCCTACATGAGAGGAAATAACGAGTCAGTAGTCTGTATTTGTAATCCAAAAAACCTTACATAGAGACAAACAAAAATAAACTACCCTGACCTTTTCATGACATTGTGAATCTGTTTTAAACATTATCATTATGCTGTGCGTCAGAAAATTTACAATATGAAGTTGCACTACAGTATTTTGCTTTGCTTTAATCGGCTTCTGGTGTAGGTGTCGTGGTCTTTTACTTGTGGATAAAGAAAAGAAAAGGTCAAAAATCAGGAGCTCGACTAAATGGGTGAAATCACAGATTAACTGGGCCGAACAGCTAATGAGATGGCTCCCTCTCTTGCCAACTGCTGATTGCCAATAAGTTCTGGCAAGTGCCGACGGTACAGAGTACACAGTAAAACTATAGGTATTTGCTGCCCATAGATGCACAACGATGGCTCTTGGCTTGGTGTGCCCTAAAATGATAAGTGACACAATTAATTAGCGTGACATTTCTGTGGTATTTGTCATGATAGCAGTCTTTTAGGTGTAGTACATAACACTGGGGAATATGCAGATCAGTGTGGCCGTCTCGCCGTTTCGTGCCACAGGTTCTTTTTGAGGGAATAGCTCACATATAGCCGAGCATGCACCCATAGCACCCTGTCTTCCAGATCCTTTCAGCCTCTTCCATTGTTCCGTCTCTGCTATGCTCCAAAGCTGATTACAGCGCCTTCTCTAATGAAAGCTAATCCTGTGTCACGGCATTGTGAAGGAGGAGGAGGGGGGGGGGCAGGCCTCAGCAAGGCAAAGCTAGCAGGGAATGTCTTCTTCAGGGCCCGTCAGAGTGGCTTTCAGAGGAATTGCCAGAGAGTGTTAACGTCTCTGCAAACCTGGAAATCTCTGAGGTGTTTTACATTTAGACGCTGGCACTTTTCTTTTGTGCCAGCTTGTCGGCCCTTAACACTTAACACACAGCATTGCCCAAAGTCGTAATAGCCTGTAATACTGCACTTTAAGTATGTTTAGTCCAGCTGTTCATCATAATTTCATAGCAGTTAGAACTGACGTGTCTAAATTACTTCAGTGTTGGTACCCAGAGTTTGCTGTTCTGTTACACTCCTCACTTGTACTGAATAAAAGCATAGTTTATTTTTAGGGAAAACCTTTTCTTTCTAAAAACCTTTCTGAATATGTCTAACATTTAGTTACAGTTTCTTCACCAGGGTTTCAGGTAAGTCCTATGCCAAAGATAATTTGGAAAAACATCTTTAGACCAAGCACAACACTTGTCATACCAGTCACAATCCGTGCTATTGATTCCTTGCATTTATGGTTCCACCAGCATAAAAATACTATCCCATCTCATTTAAATTCACCAAAGTTTTCATTTATCATCGATGTGATAGCCTAATTTGTCTTCTAGAGATGTATGATGATTTTGTTTTTATGCCACAATGTGGCTGCTTTAGTATAGAAATAGTGGTTGTGTAGAAATTTCCCTTTTTATTATAGTGTACAGCAACTACTCTATGTGGAAAAAATGTACAGTTGGATGCTTTAAGTAGTTTTTAGTTATGTAAATGTAAAAAACCCTGGGCAGAGACAAAGAGGGCATTTTGATAAAACACTCAAGCTGTGCGTAAATCATAATTTTTCTGGTTGACTCTCTGAGTCACCAGTTTAGGCTATTTTTATAGATACTCAACATTATTACTGATGTCTTTGTTTTCACTACACCTTACGTATGATTATGAGAAACGTACTATTCATAGCTGTTGCCCAGATACACTACAGTGCAGCCTCCCATCTCTAAACTCCTATAACAGCTTACATTCATAGTCTCAGGATTTACCAAAAAAGCTAACATTTTAGTGTCTTTTTATTATCATTTGTGGTATGAAAATATCAGACTGACGCAGCGAAAGACATAAAAAGTGTTCCTCTCGGTCATAGTTCAGTAATAAAATCCTAATGCACTGCAGAGCGTCTCTCCTGCCTGGCAGCCCACATCACTGTGAGCTATATTGCTGATCACACAGTACAACGACAGTAAGAAGCAGTGCCAGTGTCTGGTTCAAAAGTAGTTTAGCTGACTTTGCTAGCATTTAGCACCGGAGCTGAGAGCATCGGAGCAGCCAACAGAAACGAGTCGGGCTACACTGCGTCGCTCTGCCCTCCATCCATCACCGCTCTCTGCAGTGATTCGACTGACTCAAATAATCAACATTTAGCAGGCAGCCCTATAAAACACTTGAATGTTTCTTCTCTTTTCCAACATTTATCATAATATTGTCTTGACTTTACCTTTACCGTTTGTATGGAACAAAATCCACCTATATTGCTGAGTGTTTTTATCATTTGTATCAACTAGAGACTATATCTCCCGGCTAAAAAGTCTATTATTTCTCACTAAAGCCTTTATTTATGTTTATGTAATTTCAGAGATGAAATAATAGGTTTTAATGGAGTCAATATCTAATATGACAGTCTGGACATTGAACTGACTTGACTGTCTGTAGTCAGGGCATGTCATTTTCTGTAGACTACAAGTTCTGTTAGGATGGTAAATCTGCAGGGATATGGGCAGTGAGTCGGGGAGTGGATCGTTTGTGATGGATTGACAGATGCTCTTTGCCCAGTGTACTGTTTTTTTTTTTTTTTTTTCCTGTCATCCCTCCTCTTGATGCATTTTTATTTCATTGACTGATCTTTCACTCTCCCTGACTCATGCCCCTCCCCCCACTCCAGCTCCAAATCACTGTAGTCTTTTGCCAGCTGTGATCCAGGTCCCTGGCGGCCTCTCACTGTGTCATTGATTGGCTGCTACATTGATGGCTCGCCGCACGCCCCAACCACCACCAGAAAACCAGTGCAGGGACATCCTTTAGAAAATGCCCACCCACCCCCCACCACCAACCACAGCATCCACCGCCTACTCCCTTCTATCCATCCTTACATGCAAACATACATTCATCCATCCCTCAATTCACCCACACCAGCCTCCCACGCTTCAGCCCTAACCTCACTAATTAATCAGGGACTTAGTCAGAGTGTTGTCTGAGCAGCGGTGCATTTTCATCACCTGCTGCTGCCAACGCTTTCTACATTTCTCATCTAAAATCTGTTGAGCCAACAGCAGGATTAACGTTTGCTTGTCACTCACTCTCACATTGCTGTCGCCCAGGTCTCTAAAACACTGCTATGGGCTATTTTCTGTCAGAGCTTGATGGTCTTTGATAACCCTGACAGCTACAGCAGGATGGATGCAGGTCTTGGGTGTATTGTTGGCTTGTTTAGTATACGACCTGTCTATCTTAATAATGAGGATCCCTTGATAATTGTCATTGACGGGACCCTCTGTGCATACTGCCACACATGTTATAGCAGTGAACAGCTGTCAGAAGCACCGTCACATCATTGTTGTTTATGTTCACCATGTTTTTATTAAGCACGTAACAGTGGTATGTTAATGATTTGTGCAGATTCCTAGCCTTGGATCAAGTCGGAGCATAAGGTAAAATGCTGCTGGCAACTCATCTGTAAGCCATAGTTTTGATGGATGAAAGATGAAGATTTCTTTATTGTCATTTCTTAGTACTCACACACATTGAAATGAAATTGATCTTCTGCATTTGACCCATACTATAAACACACACTAGAAGCAGTGGGCAGCCATAGTACAACTCCAGTTGTTTTGCCAGTGCCTCGGTCAGGGTCACTGACAGGAGTATAACCCTAATATACATGTCTTTGATGGTGGGAGGAAACCAGAGCACCCGGCGGAAACCCACGCAGACATGAAGAGAACATGTAAATTCTGCACAGAAAGGACCTGGGATGACCGGGGTTTGAACCCAGGACCTTCTTGCTGTGTGGCAACAGTGCCAACCGCCGAGCCACTATGCTGCAAGAGACTGGGATTAAGACTGGGACTCTACAGTGCTGTTTCCCTGGCAACCCCTTTTATTCACTTTCATCTAATATCTCTCCTGTTTGTTGACGCAATGTAAAAGCTTATATCTCTGCAGCAGAGGATGATCGTCAGCATCTATAGTCCAACGGTAGCATTTAATGACAGCTATGGTCATTAGAGCTGCAATTTATTATGACAGCGACTACAGTTCATAGACTAAAGAAATGAACTGCTCTGCAAGTGCCAATGTAGAAAATGAGCTGTTAATGCAATTTAACTTATTTTTCAAGCTTGCAATTTGTACATGCTTTACTTATGTTTTACTCCTTTGTGACATAATTTAAGTTGTAGGTTGAAAAGTTGTGTAATATTATCAGAATAGCTTTGTTTATTGGACTTATATGACTTATATTTTTAAAAATAAGTGTTTTACAGCTTCAAATTCATAATTTGTGGCGATAAATTTACATAACAGAAACAAGCTCTTTTCTTCCCTACATAATCAGAATAAAGTGTTAAAAACAGTTTACAAAAATGAAGAAACCTCAGTCATGTTGAAGTGTTTTGACAACATGAACGTTCAGAGAAAAAGAGCAAAGGTGTACACACGGAGTAAGCCTGTCCGCAGGTCACGTCAGGATCTGATTCAGCTCCTGTGATCGTGATTGATCGATCATGACATTGAGCGTTCACATTGCGGTAAATTCATCTTACTTTCACTCACATTGTGAGTCGCGGTCAGAGAGGGGAAAAACTAACCACACAAAGCAGAGGAGCGCAGACAGTGCTGACAGTCGAACAGCAGGCTGAAATTAGTCTGATAATCACCAGCTGAACATGCTTCACACAGTACGGTGCAGGCTGAGAAAGTTTAAAGTTCAGTATTGATCAGCTGATGTCTGTCAGTACAACAGGTCAGTTTACGTCAGTGAAGGTGATGAGAGAATTATTTATTATTACCCTAAAGCAACCTGTGAATCTTCCAAGTATCACACCAATAATACAGGAGCTTGCTGTGTACATCTGACCACACCAGCTATATTATTAGAATTACATTGTAATCATATCGCAAAATATAAATGACAATACTAAAACACAGTCTACTGACTAGACTATCCACAACAACCTGGAAATTCTCTTCCTACTACTACAATAAATCGAATTGGCTTGCTATTCATTTTAAAGAATTAATTTAGTTTGAAAGAATGAACTGAGCAATTAAAGAGCTCAATTTAATAATTTTAGGGCATGAATTATTAATTACAGGGAGCAAATTAAGTAGTACAAATCATTAATTCAAGGTAGCGATTGATAATTTGTGCACCCAAATGATTAAATATGTTATCCTTGATGCCTGCTGGGCTCTGTAGCATTACTTGTCTTCATGGCATGATATCTGTCTTTGATGCAGACCCCCTGAGTCTGTTGACAGTTCTGCTCAGTCCCCCTTTTGCATTTTTATGTCCTTTGATGCTGGCTGTTTTTTCCTTTTTTTTCTTTTTCTTTCTGTCTCTTTCTGTCTGTCTCTGGGAAGGTGAGTGTTGTTGGCTCTGCTCTCCTCGCTGCCTCGACCGCAGAGGTAATCACTCCATTCCCATACTGCACACAGATATAATCGGCAGACTCAAAAGCACTGAGCTTCAAAGCTACACTCTGCTAAGCGTTTCGTTCAGGGCAGGCTTCTATCCCTACTAATGCATGGTAAAGAGGTTCACACCAATTTCCATGTGACCTTTTCACCGTCAGTCCTAAAGCCTGCAGGCCTTCTGTTGTCTGTCCACGGCGGACAGATGGGAAGCCTATATGTTCTATAGGTTGACTTTTAATTTTAATACGTCTTCATATGACATAATATTAAAAACCGCAGTATCCCTCTTCGCTGTACTCAGTCACAAATACCAGGTGTATGGATTCAGTTGTTCTGCTGCATCAGCTCAGTGATAAAATCCAGCTTGTTAACACTTGCTTTCGCACAATCATCCAACAATTTTAAAGTGTGCAATAAAGCGCCCGGGGTTTGAATGACCACATTTTGGCAAGAAAATATGCACAATCTAGAAATGGCTTAACCCATTTATCGTCCAGACACTTGGTCATTCAGTTCAGAATCAATTTAAAAGGGCTCTTTTTCCATTCATTAACGTACACAATATTGCTTTTCTGAATCACCCTAAACATCAAGAGTGAAGTATTCTATGCTGACTCAGAGCAGTTTTGTTCACAATAGAAACTCATTAAATGAAAGGAGGGTATTTTATAGGATTAGCTTACTGTTTCTGTTTTATGATTTCTTTGCTTAAGAATCATCTCTAAATTAAGCTGGCAGCCGTAAGTCCCCTCTTGAATATTGTTTTAATCCTGCCGTATTATAATACAGCATTTGTACTATGGACTGTGGGCGTCGTTGTGCAATCTGAATTTATACTGTGTTAATTGTATGTAAGGAATGCATTCGATAGCATTCTGACTCATAAGTTATTAATTGACAGCGTTATGGGCTTTCCACATGGGCTGCAGAAGGAGGTGGAGTTGTACCTAAACTGAGATGCCAGTTTCAGACCTGACATATAGATGTCATGGTCGTGTATCCAGTATGTGAGATAGACCGTACTGCAAATAATTTATTACCTCGTGAATATAATGTATTATATGGTTCAGCGGCTGCAGGTCTTTGTTGTCAGAGTAGATAGCCATATGATCTCAATCTCCTGCATTATGCATGTCAGGTAATCAGCTTCTGAATGGACTCGGCGGTAGTGTAATAATGAAGCAATGAAACTGCTGCCAGATGACATTTGAAGTTGAGGTGCTTTCTGATGTGCGGTATGTCCTTTAGGGGTGCGCCAATCGATTGGCCACCGATTGAAACGGGACGATTTTACGCCTGATCGACTCAAACTGAAATGGTATTAGCCGATCTGGCGTGGCACTGTAGCTGCACTGACCAGCAAGAACATCAGTACGTTAACATGCAGTCAGTTTCCTTATTCACTCTGTTCTTGAGTTCTGTAAGCTAGTGCACTTTATTTTGTTAACATTTTGGAGAAGTTGTTTAGTGTCTTATATGCAGACCTTTGAGTTGTTTATTAAAGAACAGGTACATTTTTTTCTAATTAATTAATTAATTTATTTATTTGTTTATTGTTGGCTCTTAATTATATCAAGCTAAATAAAACTGCTATCGGCTGGGATCGGTATCGGCAGGTCAGGCTTTTAAAAAAGGCTTTTAAAATCGGAATCAGCCAAGCAAAATGCAATCGGTGCATCCCTAATGTCCTTTGTTTCCTACCGCCTACAGAAGTTCATGCATTCTGCTCATCCTGGACTTCTAAACATATCACGCTCTAATTCAGTGTTGTTACGTAATTTAATTAACAAACCCCGACTATCAGTAGAGAGTGAGTTGCACACTCTTGGTGCCCTATTCCAACCCTTGGCAGTCGTCCTCTGCACATACAGCACGCACAGTGAATGCTTCATCACTAAAAGGCTTCCAACTGGAAAAAAAAGTCTAAGTGCAATTGCATTTTTTTTTCTTTGGTCAGTGGTAGACTCAGCTCAATGTATTCTAATGTGCATCCAGTGCAATTACATTAAAGCATTACTCTGAAGCATTATCACACATTGTTTGCTGCGATAGGGTATACATCGTCCTTTTCTCTATATGTTGCAAATAGTGCTGCGTGCCACTCCGCTTGTCTCACCTTGTATTGTATTTGTGTGCCATTTGATCAGATAGTGAGTTTCCACTTGATTCATTACACAGAGATCTTGCTTGCCAACCACTTACCTTGCCTCAGGATAAAGAGCACAGAGAACATCATTCGAAAAAGGCAAATGGATCAAGGGAATAGTGACTGCTATGTTGTGCGAGTAAGGAAGCAAAGTTATAGATCAGTATCACGCTTCAGATCAGACACTGCGCTGCCTTTTGCATAATAACGTCTGACCATGCAGTCAAATTACTTCTGGTATTCTATGCTTTGACTGAACTGACCTTTGTTGCACTTGCACATAGTTCTGAAGTCTTTTGTTCTGCCTCAGCTCCCTGTTGGTCATGCTGAGATTTCCACTGGTCATGCTGAGTCTTAGGGGAGGAAAATTGCTGGTGTGGTGGCCTGTCTGGTGGAAGGGGGCGGAGGGTTTGACGTGGGCAGTGACAACCTGAGTCTCGCCCACACACTGCGAGGGCTCCCGTCGCATCATGCACTGTCAGCAATTTCTTGGGGGTCAATTCGGCATCTGATGGAAAGATGCTCTGCATCACAGGATTAAGGCTTCCAGCCCTGGAATTAGAGGACTTTATCACAGATTTTTGCTTTTCTTGCCAAGAAGTCTGCTATATCTGTATAGTTTTAAAGGACCAGTGTGTAAGATTTAGGGGATCTATTGGCAGAAATATTAGCAAAAATGGAATATTATGTTTTCATTAGTATATAATCACCTGAAAATGTGAATTGTTGTGTTTTTGTTAGCTTAGAATAAGCCCTTTATTTCTACATAGGGAGCGGGTCCTCTTCCATGGAGGCTGCCATGTTGCACTGCCATGTTTCTACAGTAGCCCAGAATGGACAAACCACTGGCAACACTGGCTCTAGAGAGGGCGTTTCGCATTTTTTGCTAGTTTTGCAACCACCGTAAGTTCTACATGCTTGGAGGAGGGATGGGAGGGCAGGGGTATTCAGTTGGTTGTAATCTGCAATCTCACCACTAGATGCCACTAAATCCTACACACTGGTCCTCTAAAAGAATGAATTTGTTTTATCAATGCCCACACATTGGTCTCAATCCCAACCCAATTCGCACAATGACAACTGATCGTTTTTTCATCTAGAGGCAGGTGTTATCAGATAGCTTGCTCTTCATGATTGTCTGGGGGAGGCACAGTCAATGTTTACCATAGATATTGCTGTGCAGTTGATGAAAAAAAACTGCACTATTGCTGTCAGTAGGGGCACTAGTTAGATATCGACTGTTTGGCCATATTGTGTGAGTGGAGCTGTATTATTTCAATAGAAGTGCTCCTTGAGCAATTTCTGATGCTATATCCTAAAACAAGTACAGGTACATTTCCTAGTTTGGAAGATATATTTGCTCGGTGATTGACTTCTCTCCTGAATACCAGTGAATTTGACTGAATTGTTGTGGATTCTGTTTGAAACGTAAGATTTAGCACACACAACTTTGAGACAGCTGAAAGGGCCAGGAAGGAAGATGATGTACAGGAATTGTAGACATCTGATCATGACAGATCAGGCCAGACTCACAGTTGCACTCGGTGTTCTTCACTAAACGAAGCCAGGGGCTGCTTGGTGAGCTCTGCCACAGTCTGTCTCACTTTCTCCAATTAAGCTGATCTGTCCAGCACCATATGACTGCCCACCTCCCGCTGTCTCATTCCTCAGAGAGATCGCTTTAGCTCTGAACTACACGAACCCGAACATTTCAAGCTGCGTGTTTTCCCCAGTGCTTCTCTGCGGTTTCAGATGCGCTGCGCCCGGTGTAGCAGATCTCTCCAGAATCGCACCTGAATGTCTGCTGTACTCTGGCATAATTATTCCTTTCAAAATTGCTGCATGAACAAAGGTTGCAGCTGTGTCTGATGATCTAAGGCTTTGTGAGTTCAAGACCTAAGACTCTGTGATAATCCACTGTAAAGGGAAATCATTAAATGTTGCTACATAACATTTCTGAGCAGCAAAGGGTAGTATACTTTTATGAAATAAACTTGAAAGTTTATTTAGCACGCCCTCCAGACACTCAGAGGTTTAGTGGTCTATTACTCTTTAAACCTAATGGCTGATGGATGGTTTTAATTCGCAGTTTGAAATTACAATACTAATCTGAGACAAATCACCAGTGAAAATTCAATCAGACTCCAGATTTTTTTCTTTTTTAAATTCCTCTCTGACCCTCTTCCACTCTCTCTCATGCTCTCATGCAATTTTCCCAGTTACATAAGAGAGGGGAGCAGAGAAATGGTAAAATTAATGAAGGCAAAAGCGACCAGCTAATGGAGACCATTTTTGAGTCTCTCTACTTGAGTTTCAGGCAGATAGCCTCGGGTCAGTATGTGCTCTCACAGCCGTAAAGCTCTGTGTAAAAGGATGGATAGATGCACAGGGTTATTCTCAACAATCAGCAATTGCTGTGCGGGAATGTCGTGGTACTGTTTTTGGGGGAGGAAATGGAAAAGGTTGCTGAGATTTTTCTTCTTTTTTTTTTTTGCTAGACTTCGACTGTCAGTAGCTCATATTGAAATGGCTAATAACTGCAGTGACTGGAAAGATATGGCTCATTATTTAATGCAATATTTGACACCACCATTTGTCTTCTTGTTCAAATAACACAACCAACAGTCTGATCATTTTTCCTCCTTGATGGAGTTTTTAATCTGCATTTGGCTTTTTCCTTAGAGCAGGACTTTAAAATTTTTGTCATGGGAGAAACGCCTTTTTCTTTAGAGTGTAGAACCTACCATTACAATGTGCCATGTAATGTTTTGGCAGAGGTGGGTGTTACTCTTGTTAATAAGAGGGCTGTTAGAAATTCCACAAGGGGAAAGTTCACAGTGTTTCCATTGTCATGACTGTAGGAAATAAAAGGATGATGTGTTGAGAGGTTGCCAGTGCGCCAACAAACACAGCTTTCACGTGGGTTATTTCTATTAAAGAATAATGTTATTCTTCAGTGTTTGAATTTTAAAATATGTTATGTTATGTCACTTCAGTGGGAGCAGATGTGGCTTGCTCACCGTCCACAGCTACTCTGATGTTACCAACCAATTGCAGTGGTGTTTGTGGGAACACCCATCCTCCACAAAACTGCTCAACTTGTACTCAACTCAAAGGCTAACCTTCCCCTCACCTATGGATGTGCATATTTACCAAGCCGTTGGTGATATTTTAATAGCTGTCTGACTAACGGTGATTGTCGTTCATGGAAACATAATCAAACCATTACACATGGGGTTTTCCCATCCTTCTCCTCATTTAAACTCAATAGTTTTACCCAAAGGTGTGTTGCATGTATCGTTTATGGAATGGGTCCACCACCAGCTACTTTTCCACACAAACAGAATATATTCTTTGCAAAGATAAATGAAAATAACATAAAATTAGTCTCGTGAAGTTCAGATGACGACGACTCAAGAAAGAGACTCATCAACCATTTCTCCGTTCTCTGTTAAAGAGCAGCTGACATTGACACTAGAATGAGAATTGCAGGCAATCTTAAAAGTCAGTCCACCTTAAGTGAGCCTGGTCAAGTTAAGCTAATGCATTGTTGCTAACTTCGGGGCTAACCCCCTTCGATAGATGAGTAATTTCTTTGTCTTGAGGAGCTGCTGCATTTATTAACGGACAAACTGTAGTCTGTACTGTACATGTACTGCCAGATTGACAACTTAATGCTAAATTTTCCTCTGCTCCGCTCGCATTCACGTCATGTTTTTGCCGCTCACCCTTTGTGCTCGTGCAACTACACACGCACATTTACACAAACATACACACATGCACTGCCTTATTCTTTAACGGAGTTACGTTACTCTTGTAACTCTTTCACATAGATGTCCTTTGAAGAACGAAGAGAGGGAGGATGACAAAAAAAAATCCACAATAACGCAGGGTTTTTGTGCTCACACATAATAATTCACGAGAATGTTGATACCGTATATTTCCAACATCTCATGGGCCAGCGTGATGTAGTTGTACAAGTCAGAAGTCCCGAGGCCCTGTCTTCAGGCTAGAGTTGCACAGCAGGTGCTCAGGGGAGGCCAACCTGGGGCCTTGGGTAATTCTACCTCAGATGGGGATTTCTGAATGCCCCAGATACCTGAGTGGAGACATTAGGCTGATGTTGAGTGTTTGACATGAGGTGTTTGGCTTGAACAAAGTTTGATAGATGAAGAGCAGTGGTGTAAGTACTTTGTCTTGACATTGCCAGTTGTCCTACATCAATGGTGTTGCACATAGAAGGAACTAAATGAGTTTCTTAAAGATGTAGAACACTACAATACTTCTGTCATGCCACACAGAGCATTAAAACAGGAGATAAGAAGCAAATCATTGTGAGATAGGAACAATATCCTAGTTCCCATATAGCCAAGGTCACTAACAGGCAGACCGCAGTCCAGGTCTAGACCCAGACGCCGTGCTACCCCGACCAGGACCTATAACCGATAAACTATTGAGAATTATTAAATTTTGACGGAGCGTTTCTATTTTAGCTGGCACAGCTTTTCTAGCCTTTATAGCACTGGTTTACCAGCCCAGGAGACTCATAGACCAATTGCATGCGTTATAAATCATCTCACGTGATGCTGCTCAGCCAATCGAATCTGTGCATTCTGAAAAGCATTGCAACTCAAGTGAGATACTCACACACACACACACACACAGGGTAGAGACGAGACGAGAGACTACAGTCAGAGAAATAAGCGAGTCAGAGAAAAGAAATTTCACATGGTGTGCCCTAAAAAGAGAAAAGTAGATAGTGAAAACAGAGCTTTTGATCAAGAATGGACAGACTCTTACATGTTCCTTCTTCCCACAAACCAGAATGTCTCATATGTTTGGAGACCGTGGCGATTGTGAAGAGCCACTACGAGACAAATCACAAATCTTTTGAGCCAATATACCCACTCAAATCTGAACCGAGGGCACAGAAAATAAATGATCTAAGAGCCCAATATGATTGATCCACAAGAACACACTTCAGATTTAAAACCCTAGCAGGACAAGCTAGAGCTCACTTCTGTCACTGAACAAGAGAAAGTGGAGGATTGGGGCATAAGAGGGAAAGAAAGCGAAAAGGAGGTGTTAAAGCTGTTGTTAAGATGTGTTGAGATTGTTTATTATAAAATTAGCTGAGACTGTTAAGATGTGAAATAGAGTTAATCAAAAATAAGAGAAAAGGAAACTCAAGCTACCACTATTATGTATTTTATTTTGAAATGCAGCCCTTATTTTACTTGAAATGAGAAAAGACCATGTATTTATTATTAAAGTACTTATTTATTTATAATCCCCCCTGGTGAAAACTGATAATATTATTGAATTGTTGACTACATACAGATGTTTATACAACTACTAGGCTACTGCAATATATATGGCACTGAATCATAAAGCAGGTTAGACATTATGATCTTTACTCAAGGAAATTTTCTTTAACTTGACTTCACTGAATTTTAATTGAATTCCTCTGCCATATAGCTCGCCAGCATAAAAATAGTGATTAGTTTTACTTACAGTATCAGAACCAGTTATCCACTTCACAGATAGCCTACCCCTTTTAGACTCATAAAGCCATAGAAACGCAAAAAAAAATATTCAGAATTTAACTCTGCATATCCAGTAAATGTGTAATTTCATCATACACCTGTTAGAAAGCTTTAAATACTGCTGTTGAGATACCAAATATCACATAGCACAGTGTGACACAGATAAAGTGCGGGTCTGATTACCACTGATGTCACCTTTGGGAAGGATGGATGTGCACACACACACACACACACACACACACACACACACACACACACACACAGCCACCGACTCAACAGTATTGGCTACTTGCTTAGTGCATTAGTCACACCCTTGTGCTATGTGCAAAGTCTACAAGTGGACGTTTATTAAGAACATGTCTTACTTTTTTAAACTCTAAGAGGCTGGTGAATTGAATGATTTTTAATTATGTGCTTTTTGTACCTTTTGCTGTCAGTAAGTAATGTGCTCATCAGGGGGTTGTAAAAAAAAGAAATGTCTGCACAGAAAATGGGCACCATCTATTTTTATGCTGTAATTAGATTGGAAAGTTCACTGTTTTAAATTAAAATGCATGCAAAGAGGATTCAGGCTTTTCAATGTGTCAGTTGTGTCCAAAATTGCTGGAGCACACTGATTTGCTGTGAAAAGCTATCCTTTATAAGCCACCAATTATGGAAACTGACAGTAACAGAGATTTGTAGTGGATTTGGTTATTCTAATTTCCATGATGCCTCCAATACTCTCAAAAATATTCATTATTTTACTCTTTTAAATAATTGTGACTGACGAATAAGTAAATACGTCAGTCTGTAAATGTTTTTATTCTTTAAATCATGTCTAAATATAGAGATGGTTACATATTAAATTCTGCAGGATAATACACTCACATTATTTCGGCACATATGAAAGGCTTTTTATGATAGTAAAATGTTTTTGACAGACATCTTATTTTGACTTACTTCTACTTTTAGACATTATCATTTTCAAAGTGTAATTTATTTTACTGTGAATATTGCCAAGCAAGCTTGAAACTGTGTGGGTCTGTTATAAATATTGAAAATTAAATGACTCACAGATCATAGCAGCAATCTGGTAAATTGTCTCAGAGGGTGGGCTGGAAGCAAGGGAGTGAACACTAACTCCCTCTCCTGCAGGGAGTCGATCCCCTGGAAGGTACAAAGTACCTGCTAATCAAACAGCTTAAATGCCGTTTGCTCATTGATGTGGAATTAACTGCGTATCCTCCTAAGCCTTTTGTCAATGAAAAGTATATTAAAGCACAATATGTTATGAAAGTATATCAGCTGTAATGATGCTTTTTTATTTTTTTTCCCACCCCTGCAGCTGTTCCGTTCCCTCCGAGTCACCGGCTGACGGCTAAAGAGGTGTTTGACAGCGAGGGGAAGCCCAAAGTGGACGTGCTGAAAGCCCACCTAACCAAGGAGGGCCGCGTGGAGGAGACGGTGGCTCTGAGGCTCATAGGAGAGGGCGCCGCAATCCTGCGTTCAGAGAAGAACCTGTTGGACATCGAAGCCCCTGTGACAGGTCAGGAGTCAAATGTGGCACATTGTGTTTGTCACCAGAGGTCCTCACTGACAAAATAGTGTTTTCTAAGAGGTGACACTAGGGTATGATGCCACTGAAATGTATTAATACAAATGTATTATGATTATTGATTATGTTATTGCAATTTGCACCTAAACATGTTTGTATATTCTTTTGTATACTTCTTGCCAAAATGCAAAAAAATAACAAGTTATTATTTCAGAATGCAGTTAACAACTCAGGAAAAAAATAAAGTGTGTGCTTGTTTTTTATCTTTTAGTGTAACACACGACAGATGATGATTCACTTTTAGAAACTAAAGCAATATTTCTATACTCTTACATGAAAGGGAAAAAAAAAGGTTTGTTGAGTCACATCACAATTAAAATTGCACAATACGATCACCTACAATGACTTGTGCAGCCCTAACTGTTTGAATACTAGCAGATACACGTGGATTTGAATAAAACACACACACACTGGGCTCTCCTAAGAGAGAACTGCATGTGTAAAACAGTATGAAAACTTAATTTTCTTAATTAAGTGACTCATTGTGCCTCCAGGCCACATGTGGACTATGTAGCTAGCCACAGCAGTGTATTTTAAGAAACACACAGGTTTACTTCATCTAATTTGCCAAAAACCAACAAGCTTGGTGACACTCACTCACTCGGCTGCTTCATGCATTAAAACACTGCTCTGACACAGAAAAGCTCAACAAACTGTTGCTATTTTAGTTACTCAGCTGACTTTGAAAATGCCTGCTAACCTTGGAAAAAGATAATAAGAAACATTTACCTCCTTTAATCAATGCTATCAACCGTACTGTTAAAACCATTCATGCAAAAACAAACTGCATAAAAAGCTAAAACATTTTCTGTTATTTGTTTGTGGACACTATTTCTTTTCACGAGATTTATTAAATTTTTTTTACAGTCGAGCATTATTCTATCACCAGCGCCCTGGAGCTGAAGTTGAGCTCATTCATGCTGGCCTCTGTGGAGGAACATACTGTAGTAGGAGGCTCGCTGATGCATATGCACAGACCCAGTGCATCTATTGTTGTCTTTCTTCCTGGTCAAGTGCCCTGTTCCTCCATTAGACTTTCTGATGAGGCTTCTTTGATGTTGTTGTAATCAGAGGCAGAGACCTACTCAAAGGATCTATGGCAACCCATCATTTACTAATACAAGACCATTCCCAAAATATAGTCCACAGAGGACTACGCTCATATTTGGCAGGCATCGCACACACTTAAATTCATGAATGCACGGTCCTTTTTTAAACAAAAGCATGGGTCTCCAGTGTTTACTGAGGCCATTTTGATAAGAGAATATCTTGTCTAGCTGTGGAGGAGAGATAAACTAAAAGGTGCAAACAGGTCGGAGCCGTGTTCGTCCTGTTTAACACAGCTAGATTTCTGATGAAAATTCAGACAGTTATACATATTAACAAGCTTTCTAACTTAAAGGTTTTTGAGTGGTTAATGACAGGTGCATGACAAAGTATCACTGGATGATGAAAGGGGGAAAAAAAAAGTCACCCGTTGTAGCAATTAATTTCTAACTCAGATTGAAATTCAACAAAACTGTGTTGATCTTCCGGTTTAAACCAGTGTGGAACGTTTACATATACATCAACATCCGTTACATTCAAGCCGCACGAGTTCACACAATGCTGATTAAGCCTATCACCACCAGATACATATCTCTCTATTTCACAGTATTTTGGAGTTTTTAATCTGGTGTCGGGTTTGGTATTACTGCGCTGCCTGGATGAATGCATGCTCTGCCCACGCACTAGAGACTTTTGCCGGCTAACTTCCAGTTAGCTAACTTGAATGGGGATAAAATAATTTAACCGCACGGCTCCTCTAGACTTTCCAAATGTTATCGGACCAAATGGATAAAATTCTGATAGTGAAACGAGTCATTTTGCGGGGTGACACTCAAAACAATTTATCCCCCATTTTACAGCCGCAACAGTAGCAACAGAGTAGGTTATGCGAAGCCTATGACATAAGCACGTCGATAGTGTTTTTGTAATTTCTCTCACTGGCAGAAGGGGGAGACAAAAGCTCCACACTCCAACTTTAAACTAAACACCACTAAACAAGTTCATTTCCACAGCCAAACAGTAGGCTATTTACAAAACCTAAACACATATGCACAATAAGTAAAAGCTGTGATCTTTCTCAGAGACTGCACCGGAGCTCAGAGGGAAAAAAAAAAAAAAAATCTGTTGAAGTGACAGTAGCTCTTATATAAGATATGAACTTAAATGCACTGAAAATATGTGGGAAGAGAAGAGATCTTGATAACTACCAAATGACGCAAATTAGGGAGTTAATCAGACTATTGCAAGACATGTAAAAATGTGATATGATATCCTGCTTTAGACGGTTCACAATCTGGTTTTCTGGTTTTCTCTTGTGTGTAAATGTGCTCTAATGCTGACCTTCCGCTGTGGTCAGATTGTCTTTCAAATTCTGAGAAGCTAGTATGTCACAAACTAACATGTCTCGATTTTAGATTTTTATAACAGTAGAAGTGATGGATTGGCCAGTAAAACTCCTGCGTTTTGTTGTTTTACATAGAAACAGCGGACTGCTTCTGTTCTGTGTGGAAGCGGAGGATCCTGAGGAGCTGTGTGTGTGTGCGTGCATTTGTGTATACCAGCGTGGCAATGAAGCACTTCTTTGCCTCCCACTCAACACCCCTGTCTCAACCCCTCTCCCACTCAGTACTCCTTTTCAACAAGGATTTCTCTGTTGCGCGTTCCCGTGCTCCTGCTGTGTTTCCCTCACACGCACGCTCCCGAACTCCACAGACTGTTCTCTATAAACATTTCTTTCTTTCTCTCAGCACTGGCCTCTTCCCTCTGTCTGCCATGTTTTATCCTTCTGTTTCATGCTCAGAATCTGTTTTTCTCTCTCTCTCTCTCTCTCTCTATCTCCCTTATACTCTCTCTCCCTCTCTCTCTCTCTCTCTCTCATTCCCCGTTAACACAACCCCTATTGCAGCACGACACATGGTCAGCAAATTAGTATGTAAATATTTATCATAGATGCAAAGCTCCATGACATGTGTGCTATCTCTCTCTCTCTCTCTCTCCCTCTCTCTCTCTCTCTCTCTCTCCCTCTCTCTCTCTCTCTCTCTCTCTCTCTCTCTCTCTCTCTCTCTCCCTCTCTCTCTCTGTGCTTCTCACACTCACATAGTCACTTCCTGGTTGGGCCAGATGGCAGGTGGGGTTTTCATGGAAGGAGGGGTGCGTGACGAACGGAGCTGGCTTAGGCCACCGAGTACAAGCTGCTCCCATGGCCTTCGCACAAGTCACCCATCAATAAAGCTTGTACAGCCACATCACCAGGCAACAGCAAGCTTTGTCACAGTTCATACACCTGTTTCTAGTCCTGGTGCTCGACCATGTCAGAGCTTAATCTATAACACAAGCTACAACACTTTGAAACTTAAAAAGTTATATTTTTCACTAGATGTTGAGGTAACACTGCACAGTAGAATCACTGAAACACTTGTAATGTTTAATGGGGTTTTTTTCTTGGCTGTTTTCGAGTGACAGTACCCTGATGAGTTGTGCAACATTTCTTTTAAATTTAGTATGTTTCTGTAAAAAAAAAAGAAATCAGCTTCTATATCAATTTTGTATTTTTTCAAATATCAAAATTGGTATCAGCCACAAAAATCCAGTATCTGTTGGGCTAGATATTCCAGTTTAAACATTTAAAGATAAACCAGAGGTGTCATGAAATGATTCGTTTGGAAAGTCAGGAAAGAAAAAAAAAAACTGTTTAGGGCTGGTCGATATGAACAAAATCAAATATCACAACATTTTTGACCAAATACCTTGATATCAATTTTATGACAATATTGTAGGGATGACTATAGTTGCTTTCACAAAATATTTACACAAATAGATTTTTGATATATTATCATCAGTAATGTGGACATAATGAGTAAAGAACAGTCTGGTAAGTTCAGAAAATTACATTACTTTACTGTAATGCAGCCTTTAAAACCAGGAAAAGACAACATTTATGCCATATCACAGTATTACGATGTCCAAAATTTATGATATCTAGTCTCATGTCATGATATTGATATAATATCTTCCTAGTCAATCAAAATTGAAACATGTCTCACAGCTCCCCATTACACCATGCTTTATTCACCAGATGTTTTTGGGTGGTACTACTCTGATGAAGGACTGATATACTGTAATATTATCAGATTTTTTTGTCTCAAATACCGATTTCTATCAGCCTCAAAAATCTAGTATTGGTTGGGATTTAATGGATTTTACCAACATGGTTTGCACCAGTGGTTCCCAATCTGGGTGTCAGGACCCTCCCAAGATCTCACAAGATAAACCAGAGGGGTTGAAAACTTAGGAAAGAAGAAAAATATTTCTGTGCACAACATTTTTTTTTCTTCTCAAATCTTTTTCATATGAAATACTGGTGAGTTTTATCTCTTCTGACCTCTAAAAATGAAACCATTCAAGGTTTATAGACATGTACAACCTGTGATGAGGGGTCATGGGTAGGTTGGGAACCAGTGGTTCACATCATTAGTATTAATATTCAGAGTTCGTTCAGCTCTTCAAAATCCAACTTTAAATCATTGACATTGACATATCTTGGTGCTGCTGTTGTGTGTTGTGGTAATAGCAGTTTTGTAAACATTATAGACAGTTTGATGTTCATAACAGATTGCTGGCTCCACCTCCGCCTTTGCATAAATGCATGCTCCGCAGGGTATACAGTAAACTGTCAGAGAGCTCCATCATAAAACGGAGGGTATTGTTCTCATCCAGTCTCAATCAAAACATGATCTGGCACAGTCTGCCTCACTGTGGATTTCTCTCACTCAATGAGCTCGGCCTTTGGAGTGGCCTGTGTAGGTTCTGAAGCCAGGTTGTGTAATGCCCACCACCCACTCAATAGCTGCTGCCCGCTGATATGCTGCTACTCAGGGAGATCACTTTAGCGCACAAGCAGGAGATGGCCAGAACAAATTGTTTCTCACTCCAGATAATGTACTCCCACCTGCTCTTCTTATGTGGGCTTTGGTTTTCACCTCGTTCTTGTGTGTTGTGTGACAAGAGGGAGGGAGGCAATGCATGTCTGTAGGTGTACTGGAACAGAGCGATGGATGGATTTGTGTTTTATGCTGTGATAAAGCAGAGCCTGAGCTGGAGGAGTGAGCCGTTGTAGCGTTTCTGTTTGATTTGCATCGACCAGTGTCGCCCGCGCTCACACAAATGAGGCGACTACAATTCACAGTGACCATTACATCGGATCTTTTTGGCCAGTGATTGCACTATCGCCATTGCTGTGTCGCTCTGCTGTTTTCTTCGCCAGCAAGTGACAACTTTCCAAAAGGTCAGCTGGAGGTACAGTCCTCCCACACACAGTGTGTTCGACGTGTGCTTCAGGTGAAATTGCAGGCTCTTACTCCCTCACTGGACTCCCTCCTGCAGATTTCTAAAAACATGAAAATATTGTTTATTTCCCTGAGAGGACTGTGAATTTAAAGAAAGCTCACAGCCCCCACATTTCAGTAGCAAGCTGTAAACACTGGATTGTCCCAATAATTGCTCTCTTGGTGGTCTCTACAGCACTGTTTAATGAGAATATTTATTGAGCAATTACTTTACAGAGAAGATTGTTGCATTTTGCATCCGCCTGTGTGTTTCTACACAATGGTATTCACTGCATTGTTGCCATTGGTGATACTCATAGATGCTCTTTATCAGGTCAGCAGCAGCTTAGATTTTCTCTCTGTGATATAAACTGCCATTGTTGAAAGGCTTCGATGCCATTGGGATGTTTCCATAGCAATAACCAGCCTTAGCATCACACACCCTTCTAGATGAAGCAAAATGAATCACTTTGGATTGCCTAGTTGTGTTGTCCTTTTTTAAAATATTTAGGCACATTTTATTGCTCCTTGGTATCAAGTAGTACAGTACATTACCTTGTTTACCCACAGCAAAGCACAGTGTACTTGTTTTAATAACAATGTAATGTTAAATTATTCAGTTGGGATTTAACAGGTTTCTTTCTGAGGCTCATTTGGTTCATACAAGCAATGTAGGTTTTAGTTTCCTTCATAGATTTTCAGACAAGTACATGTTGTTCTCAAATTAATGGTTTATTTAAACAGTTGGATTGGCTTTTTCTTACCTCACAATCCAAGTAAATTAGGTATTTGAATCATAAATTAAATGAATGCATTGAATAATTACAAAAATGCTGCTCCCAGTCAGCCTGTCAATATTGAACACACGGCCAAACAAAATTTAAAAGAGCAAACATCATCATTTTGTACAAAAAATATGCTTATCTAAAGGACATGAATTAGATGAGACTAAACTTGTAGACTACTCAAGACAAAACCAAACTCCAAAACTTTATGTTCTTGAAAAGGACACGTCTCTATCAGTTACAAAAATATAAAGGGCTGTACTTACTTAACAAACATAAGTTTCACTTGTTTTAACTGAAGAATATATCACCTACATAGTCGTGCACTGCTTTCTGTAACTTATTATTGATAAAAATTAGTTTTACAAAAATAATTTAGCATGGGATTACTGGTAAAATATGGACCAATCAGCGTTGCGAATCCAGCTGCCTCGCAAGGTAGTGATAGACAGATGGTTCATCCAATCACTTGCCAAGTATTTTTTTGAAAGTGCCTGCCCTTCTCAAACAGTTTCCATGGACGACTTCTTCAGATGGTTCTGTGTAACAAACCATCTGGCGCATCAGGTTACAAAGCTGCCACATCTGGTTAGATAAAGAGCTGCAGACTACCTGTTTTTGTCAACCCAAACCTCCAACATGTCATCAAGGAATGCAATATCTTCTACTACATACAGTACAGTAAATAATGTAAATAATGATACCAACTACAGATAGTGTGATCATTTTGGTGTTACTTTCAAACAGCAGCAATACTTTATTAAAGGCAGAGTCAGTCATTCTGGAGAAAGATTGTTCAATACACTTTTTGTCAAATTCAGAAAATATCTCCTCACAGTCCAGTCTGTGTATGCGCTGAAAAAATATCCAGTGTTCATAGAGAGCACTGGCTCTGTAAATGGGAAAAATACAAAGTGACTTGGGCTGAGCCACAAAACAGCAATCTAGCCAATCAACAGAGGGTGTTGCTGCTCGTTCACAGGAAAGGGGGAAGTCATCAGAGCAGCTGTCTGTGTGAGGACACCACCAGCCAATGGTGGGAGGGCTGGTGAACTGGAGAGAAAGAGGTCATGGCCAATTCACATAGAAAGTGTTTTTTCACAGAATAGATACATTTCCATTTTATTAAATGTATCAATCCACACTGAATCTGAGACAGTCTCAGCTCCTGGGGAGATGAGAGGACAGACGTGGAGTGGGGAGGCCACAGAGTGTGTGGATGGACTGTGGTGCTCACATGAGACAATTTTTTTCCCCGCCCATGATAAAGTGTGAGAGGAACAGAAGTGACTCTACAGTTTCGCATCTCTCTGGATTCCGCCATATTTTTCTTGTGGTCGTTGCCTTGGCAATGCCAATCCATGAATTTGGGGGGTGGAGATTCTGAAGGAGCACAAAGGGAGGGGGTGTATTTGTTTGGGTGTTTAGTTCAAATACCAACAATCTTTGTCCAGAATGACTGACTCTTCCTTTAATAAATAGTAATACAATTGAATTGTATTTATTGAAGCACCATTTGAGCGTTTTTTGTTCCATTAAATCAATTTTCCAGGAACCTTACAACCAATCTAAAATAGCTCAGCGCCACATGTTTGAAGCAGAGTTGACTTGATTGCAAGAGGGAGTAAGGACATCTTTACAAATCGGACACAAATAACAAGGCTCCTTTTTGAAGTCGGTTCCTACTGTGGATTTAAACAGTTACACAGTGTGGGTTTAATAAAAGACAAATGGTAAAGCGGAGGTTTACGATACAGTCAAGGAGAGCTGATTCGCAGAGCTGTCTCATGAGGCTCGTAACTTCAGATAATTGCTCTCCAGCGCTGTCCTCCAGCTCCCACTAATTGGGTATCTCTCTGAAAGACTTTTCACAGGCTCTTATTGTAATTCTCGGCGCTAGATACAGTTCATAAAGTGACAAACAGCCATGCGTAAAAAGAATCTGTGTCCTTTTCAAATAGATTTCCATCTATTCACCCTGTTGTTAATTGCTTGCATATTGCTTGAAGAATAGATGAACTGCAGCACTTTGACATCAGAAGCGGATGCCATGCTCAGTCAATCAATCAGTCAATCAATACTCTATTGCCATGTCAACACAGTTGACAGGAATTTGCCTCAGCATAGCTCTTAAAAACAAACAAAAACCCACACACATTAAGATGATAATGTAGCTAAAACAAGATCAGCAGTTGCCACATTTATACATTCAAACATACATAATATAAAAATTCCTCTGTATAGCATTTCTCTAGTATCATCTTTAAATGTCTTGGTACTGTATCTGTTGAAACCCAAACCCTCAATGACAGTGGTCATGGGTAAATCTTCTATTAGAGGCCATTCAACAACCTTGAACATACTGTGGACACATTTTCTTTTCTTTTCTTTTGATTTAGAAATTTAAAATAGAAAGAAAGAAAATAGAAAGAAATTTATCAATAAGTAATAGGTTCAGGTGTAATCGACCCCTCAAACTGACCTTTAGAGAATCTACAAAGTTGACCCAAGGCTCTTTAATCAGATGACCTCTCATGCATGCTGTCAGTCAATGGCGACTAAGCAGCAAATCTCAGATGGCCTCTGCTCTTTCTGTCTCCCCAGGGAGTGATAGAGTATGGGGTCACATAAGGTCATACAAAACCAATCCACATTGAGTTGCAGATTTCTGACACGGATGTTTTCATCCCCAAAACTCTCCCTGGACACTATTTAACAGCTGCCTGGTTTGCTGTTAGTGGCTGTATAGATTTGATATGACACTACATCAACGTAATTCAAGTGATAAAGAGGATTTGATTGTGATAAATTTACTGGGAATTCAAGTGGAATAACAGACTGTCAGTACTATTATGGTCAGCCGAACATGTTCTTAGCAATTATCTGTTTGTAATTGCTGTGACAAGCCAGATTTGTAACAACAGTTAACTTAACAGGACATGTTTAGAAATGGATACAACTGAAAGCTTTCCAGTGCTTTCAGCCAATGAATTTGTGTATTTGGCAAGGTGCGTTCAAATTAAGTCTTACTAGCCAGTTGAACCACCTCAAGGTTATAAAGAGGCTAAAAGAGGATGTGGCAGAAAAGCGAGGCACAAAACTGTACACTGAAGCCAGTTCTTGTGATTCCTTTCCATGTTGGAAAGCTACATTATATAAAAATAGTTTGCACTGAAGTATTAAAATTTAATCTTGGTAATTCTTAAAAGAACAAGTTTGATAGAGCTTGTTTGTGATGACATGACAGCTAACTAACTACGAATGTGACTTGTCACTATGTTCAAGTTTTCTTATTTGGCTTTGAAGTAAATGGAGTTAAGATTTAAAATCCTCAATTTAGGAAATGTTTCAAGTTAGGAAAAGCGCCTGTTTTCTGGCCAGTTCTGTACAAATCAGCATTGTTTGCATGTACTGTTCTGTTCTGTTCTGTCCTTTGCATAATTTCCTGATGTAAGCGTGGGCTTTAGAGCTGACAGAGGACTGTGGTCTGTCTTTAATGGTGCCTTGTTCACTTACAAATGAGCAGTTTACACAAATTAAGTTCACATTATTAAATCAAATAAGATAACTGTTAAACTAAATAGCAAGATGTCTGTATAATTATGAAAAGCCACTGTAGAAGCAGGTTTTCCAGAGTCTAGGATACTATATATACAGTATGTATGGCATCCTTTATGGTCCTATATCCCATGTTTACTGGGATACTGTACTATTGTTGAAGCTCTTCACCTATGATGGAAAATATGGAAATAAGCAAATAGCCTCTCACAGTGTGATAGAGACTTTCATCTGCTGTTTCTCAGCAGTAAAAATAGCTGTTATCCTGATGTGCTTTTGTCCCTCTTTCTATCTCATTCCAGTGTGTGGAGACATCCATGGGCAGTTCTTTGACCTGATGAAGCTGTTTGAAGTAGGAGGATCACCAGCATCCACGCGCTACCTTTTCCTGGGGGACTACGTTGACAGAGGGTATTTCAGTATTGAAGTGAGTCCTGTGTATTTGTTTTTGTCCTCACAAGGGTCTAATCAAGTGTGACACACACCATGTGCCAACCGAAACTGTGTTTATTAATAGCTTTCTTTGAGCGCAGATCAAATCAGGCTGCAGATGGAGTGGTAATAGGCTTTTGTAATAACTTCAAATGTAGCCTGGATTGCAAATGTCACGGTATAGCTTAAGGTTATGTAGAGAGAGAGTTTAAATATGAGGCAAAATACATGTGTTTAATCTGAGACTGTGGGTTGGAATTTACTCGGATATATATTTCCTGTCATCTCATCGTCTGAAACATTATACTTTTATTAATAAAACATATTTTAATGGAGTGTGCCGTGCCTGTCTTCTGATGCTTCCTCTGAAGGTTTGTCATCTATTCGAGCACGCTTGAAACGTGCCACAAAGTGTACCGCATGAATGTTTCATCATAAGCAGAATTGCTTGTATTATGCCCTCTGTGGAATTGACAAAGTCTGACTTCATGGTTCATGTTTCCAGTGTTATTTAAAGATGACAAACTAACCTTTCTCCAATCCTTTCTTGTTCTTCTTTGTTTCAGTGTGTGCTGTACTTGTGGGCCTTAAAGATCCTTTACCCCAAAACACTGTTTTTGCTGCGTGGGAATCATGAATGTAGACATTTAACAGAGTATTTCACATTTAAGCAGGAATGTAAGTAATGCTTCAGCACTTCATTTTTTCTCCCCCTAATCCAAATTAAGTGTAAGCAGTCTGGTCCATGAAGATCTATACAAAGTGGAAGGAAAACTGAGTTATTCTTTCTAAAAGCTGTTTATTATGCGTCCAGTTCAGCCACTGACCTCAACCACTCACTTAAAAGTGCCCTCTGGCCTGGTGCAAGATTCAGTCAGATTTTTTGCCTTTCTTGATATTTATACATGTCAGAAGAACTATTTCAGTTGGACTCAGACAGAGTAGGAAAAAAAAAAACAAAAGCACTGTGAAATTGTGCTGTTTTTAAAATGTGTTTGGGATGTTTTTGGCACTTTGAATAGCCTTTCCGTCCCAGACTAGCACACTGCCCCAATGTATGAGAGCAACGTTGTTTGACTTGGCATGCTCTTCCTTCCCTGCCCTGTTTCCCCCCATGACAGGTAGAATTAAGTATTCAGAGAGGGTGTATGACGCATGTATGGACGCCTTCGACTGCCTTCCCCTGGCTGCACTTATGAACCAGCAGTTCCTGTGTGTACACGGAGGACTGTCTCCAGAAATCACAAATCTTGACGACATCAGGAAAGTATGTGTCTGATTCGAGACCATTTTCTCTTATTATTTCATAAAGCTGCAGTCTGAGTGTGTTTGTGTGTGTGTGTGTCTGTCTGTGTTTTTAACAGCAGGTGGCCCTTAATGGCTTTAAAAATACAGATCATTTGTTGAAAATCTGAGCTTCCTGTTCACTTCATGTATTTCCTGCATTAAGTCAAAGTTAATGAGGGAAAAATTGTATTGTTTTAGTAGGATGTGCTATGACAATAACAACCGTAGTTACAAAGCATGATGTGGATTCTCCCAGATCTTTCTCAAATACTGCTCAGGACTTGGACACGGGGGATTGTAAGCACTAGTCTGGTCCTCACTCTCATTAAAAAATGTTGGAAGAGTCGGATCCTGCTTTCAAACTAATTCAATAATTCCAAATGGATTTTGTGGCTGCAATCAGAGGGCATGCATAATAGAATTAGCTCAATTGAAGTGTCCATCATGCTACCCATCCAGTAATCCACAAGCTTTTGTTCGAGAAAGCGCTATCCCTGGCTGAAAGCAAAGTCATTTATGTTCATTGCTCTAAGAGAATGGCTGCCATTGAGTTTTTTTTTCATGGCTTTCCAAAAAAAAAGCCTTCTAGGTACTAAAAGATGAGCACTGTCTTTAACACGTCCTCCATACTGTGTTTCCTAAATATTCCTTTCTACCTTGACTAGAATTCAGAATCACTTCAGTGAACATGTTAGTTGGACTCACGATTTCATTATGACAAGCCAACATGGCTTTTACAGAAAAAGCAAAATATTTTCTCTGCAATAGTATGTGTAGTTTTTTCCAGTCGAACAAGCTGACAAGAGTCCTTACATTTTCCTTCACAGCTAGACAGATTCAAAGAGCCTCCAGCATATGGACCAATGTGCGACCTGCTGTGGTCCGACCCCCTGGAGGACTTTGGGAATGAGAAGAGCCAAGAGCATTTCACACACAACACAGTGCGAGGCTGTTCCTACTTCTACAGGTGAGTATTTTGTCCCTTACAGTTAGAGGGATCTGATGTTTGCAGATATCGACCTTTTCTGTAATGGAAACTTTAGAAGTAGCAGACAGGATTCCAAGGAACAGCCTGTTAGATAACTTTATTTCATTTAATTAAAAACACCAGCTGTAGTAGCTGTATTTAGCCATGAGATGAAAAGCTTGTGTCCTGTTTTTTTGCTTTAACTACTTTTAGGAAAAATAGATCCTCCACTGATTAGTTTTGGCCGTACAATCTGTGGAAACCTTATTGCTAAAGTGATTTTCAAGACAATGCAGAGTTTCCAAGCTTTCCTGACAAACCCAGGCAGAATATTTGAACAAAGAGTCAGGTGTAGTAGTCAGACATAACCAAGAGTTGATAAATCAAGAAGCCCTCCTGCCAAATATTCGTTTCTCATCTCTTCATTTTCTTGATTCTTCAGCTTGTCAACTGCTGGTAGGAGACCAACATTTGTGAGAACATGGTGCTGGTGTGCATTAGAGTACTCCCAAAGACTCCTCCTTAGGCTGTCTCCAGTATTTATGTAACCCACATTACCTTAAATTGAGCTGAGTAACTGAACAGAGGAAATGCTCGGAGCACGCAGCTTGCACTGTCGCAAAATGTAATGAACTGGCACATTACCGCAAGGCACAGTCCTCTCTCTAAGTGCGTTCGGCGCTCCCTCCGCTCATTATGGCCTGAGCGATGCTTACTTGGCTCTGGCGTGCCTGGGGAAAGCCAACAGAACTAGTCAGAAATGTCCTGAAGCTCTTAATATGCATTTTTTCTTTTTGTTTTTCTTTTTTTGATAGCATTTCTTTCATAACTGCCTTCATAAAGGCCCCATGAGATGAAAAATACCTTTTCCCAGTTTTTATCCTGTGTCCTCGTGTTAATTGTTCATTTATCTCTTGTTATATGCCAAATATATGTCAAAAAAATCAGTATCAGAGTATTTTTACATGAACATCCCTGTCTTTTGTCTTCCTGTAAAATGGTTTCAATGTTTGATGACTCATCCTGCACTCAGGGGTGTTTTCAAAAGTTCATCCAATCAAATGTGACTTTGGGCAAGTAGCTAGCCACACTGGTCATATAAAACTGCACTTCACCATTTGTGGGTCGTAGTAGCTAACAGAGCAATATGGAGCGAGATAGAAAGAGATGTGTGAGGTCTAAATCATTCATTTCTCCTTCGTCCTCCTCCTGATCTAACAACAGGTGAGGGAGGAGAGTGTGGAGCCAGCAGTCCTCTGCAGCTCTGAATTGCGCTAAACTCAAAGACCTCAAAGCCCCGCCCAATTTTAAGCAGTCCAATCGACTGCAAAGGATTTGATTTAAATCCCTCTCATAACTGTACACCGCTCAAATATTCCATTTCAATGTGAAATCCATCACAGTACAGAACCTAAAGACACTCTAACTTCCATTTCATGGGGCCTTTAATAGTGTTTTAATGTCCATGTTTAGAAATGAACTCCCAGCACTGCTGTTATTGTGGATTTGTGAGGACATATTTTGCCTAATAGGCAGACTGCCTTTACATCTTTTATTAGTTTATGTTAGCCTGATCCACTACTGGTTCTGTAGTAAAAGAGTTTTTACCCTCTTGTCACTTTACTGAAGAAAGACCCAACAGAAATGTTAGGTATGTGGCCTTTTTACCTCAAACTACTGATTTGACTGTCACATGTTTGTGTTGTACCAGCATCTAGGTTAACCTTCTGCCATTTGGTCAAAATTCCTCTGCAGTCTTGTTTTCATCAGTGTCCTCCACTTCATCTGCCCAGGGGATGGTCGCTAATTGGCATCACGCTGGCATTCAGGATTTATGAGACAGTTTAAGCCAGACAGAGAGAGCCATTGCTCAACACCCCTCCCCAAAAACCATCAGCCTCTTTGTTGCTTCTGTCTTGCAGCAACCAATATTTTCCCCCAGCGCCGTAGGCACGCTCGTAACTCTTTTACAAATGCAATTCAGGCATGAAATTGCACGTTTCGAATATGGTTGCTTTCATTTTAGCCTCCACTCAGCAGCATAGATGTATCAGCCTAAAGTGATTTTCTTTACATCTTTTATCACAAGCGTTAATCTAGGCTATTGATGTTACCCAGTACTTTGATTTTAACGTGGTGAAGATGAAGTCCTTTCCTGCAAAAGTTTTCATGTTGTCCATCGAGCTCATTAACATCTGTGCCCTGCTGTTGGACAGATGGGAAAAGCTCTAAAGTCAAACTGCCAAAAAAACAAACCAGGCCAAAATGTATTTTGTCTACCAAATGGCACCATATGGCGTGTATCTACATCTGCTGCAGGAAATCAAGAAATAAAATATTTATTCCTAATTTCTTTCCACCCTCCAAAGAAAAAAAAAGCCTCCATGTATCTGTAATTCCTTCTCGGCTGCTGCTGCCTCCTTTTCACATGCCTCCCAGCAGATGTTCGTTGTGATTGTCAGGGATGCATGAGCTCTCGTGTCTACATGCACCCAGATTGTAAATGAACATTTTGATTTCACTCTCCCGTGATGGATTATCACACAGATTTCATAAACTGGTTTGCCTTAGCAGTTTTTGACCTATCTTCACCACACTTTATTACAAGCCTGCCCCAAAGCACTTTACATTCAGTGATGCAGTAAAGCTGCTAGTGTGTCCAACTTCACAACATTTTATTAGGGTCGTCATAAAGTCTGGTGTGTTGTGTCGATTATAATGAGGAAATCAAGTCTGAAAAGCAATTTAGAAATCAACTGGGTACATTGTGCAGCAGTTACTGGAAAACAAAATTCATGTGTGGTACTTTAGCTGAAAGGTCAGTAGCCAAGATATATAGTATAGTTTAGTTTTGATTGCTGCATGTAGGCGTTGTTCGTGGTTCTCTGATTTTGCAGGGGTGTTGAGTCAGGATTACAGAACTTACAAACAAAATCACAACCTGTATTTTGAACAAGCACATGATGTTTCTTCGTTGATCCTCAAAGGTTTTCATATTCTGTTGTGGTTTATGTTGTTCTTTAAATATCTTTAGAAATCACTGGATAATATGACAACCCAGGAAAAAAATAATTGGGAGTTAGTGAGAGTAGCTATCTCTATGAGGTTGGGATTCTAATCAGACTTCTCCGAATCACAAAAGTTTGACATTACACATTGTAGCTGTAGATGCCCTCATATGATCTGTCTACATCTGCATCAGACAAGGTCATCAAATGCCATAAAAGCCCATCCCCATTGCTGCAAAAACTGTAGCGTGACTGTTATATTAATCAGGCACAAATTCTAGTGATGAAACTGCAAAAATAACCCTTTAATTTAGCCTCCACTATTGTTGAAAAAATCCTCCCACATTCACTAAGTGTTTCAGATGCAACGCTGAGGTGTCACGTATTCATTGTGAGCCGTCACTCACTCTGTTCATTACACAGCATCCCACGATTCACAAATCCTGACACCCACTGGGGTTTATAGGATGTTTGTTAGGAGCAACTCTCAAAAGTATTGTGGTAACGCCATTTTTGATCGCACTTATTTTGAGATCAAGAGATCTTGCTTTAGAAATGCTGTTTGGCAGCAATGTGACTTGAGCCTTTTTCATTGTGAGCAAAGGAAATTTCCAGTGGAAGCTAGTGCTGGGGGAATGAAAGGTTGTAGAATGGAAAACTCTGAAATCTTACTGTAGTTTGATTGTTAGCAGTAGGTTTTTGGTCTCTCTGCTCACAGACTGAATAGATCAGCATGAGCATAAAACATGCTCTTATACTCCCCAGCGATTACTTTTTTCTTCAAGAAATGGTCTGCTATGAATCATGTGTCATACTTGACATTTTTTGAGTTTCATTCTAAAATAAAACCCGCTGTTTGAGAAGGATCACACCTACCTATTACTTTATGAACCCTTGTTGGAAAGTTAAGCATATTATGGGTTATTATTTAGCTTATGAGTCATTGTAATACCATGGCTCACAAAATACTGGCTTTTTAGAAATTAACGGGCCTGCTTCAAATTTCAGGTAGAAGTTAAAATTGATATGAAAGCCTTAAGTTACAGCCAAGCTTTCAAGACAGTGTACTTCTTTATGAGCCACAGTTGTTTTTAGAACAAATTTAGCTTGAATTGGGTGTTGTATATCCACTGTTTCTCTGAGCACAATCAATAATACCCATGACTTATTTAGTTATTTATATTGATTGTGCTTCTTGATGTTACTGGGATTTTTCTTGATGTGTGACTAAAGCAAATGTTTGTCTCTTTATTCAACAGCTACCCTGCAGTCTGTGACTTTCTACAACACAATAACTTATTATCTATCATCCGGGCCCATGAAGCGCAGGATGCTGGGTGAGTGTTGTGGCATTTTGTCTTTTCCCATCACACTGTCACACAGCAGAGTGATTCAGACCAGGGTATTAGATGAAAAGCTTCCCTGGAGCTCTCGGGGTTTACTTGAGCCTGTCTGGAGAACAGGTTCGGTGGAGTCTGAACTTTGAGAGGAGTCGTGTTAATCCAAGAAATGAAAACGAATCCAGAACGAGGAGTCAGTTGGCCAGATGTGATGTGAAAAATATGATTCATGCAGATCCTGTCAAGAATTCTGGCTTAAAGTTTGTTTAGGGAAATTCTGTCACACATGTTGCTTACTACGTATTCAGACACAAACAATGCACCATAACTTAATATGAGACAAATACAAAATCACTACCCAAATGTATTTTTCTTCATAAAGAACTTGGGCACAGCAGGAGGTAACAGTGCAAACTGGATTTCTATCAAAGGCACTGGAAAACCTTTTTCAGGAGTTTGGTTTTTGAAACGGACAGGTGGGTGGATGTGTCAAGTTGATCTCCCTCTAAGCAAGGGCAAGGCGGTGGGAGGCGCAGCACACAGTTGTTTACCATTGCACTCCCACAGAGTGGTCACATGGGACACCTCGCCACGTCTCAGATGAGGTTGCTGCCCCAAGCTGACTTAATAATGTTATTCAGCTTCATCTGTGTTTTCTTCGCAATTGGTACCTTTTTTTAAACTCTGAATAGTTGCTGCAAGGTGTGGTGCAGCAAGTAAATCATCTGAGTTTGAACTTTGTTTACCTGAAACTGTTCCATTCCAAATATCCAAACCACCAAACACAGCACAGACATTCACTGGAACATCAAATAAGCAAACCAGAGTAGTTGGGCTTGAGGGATGAGTTGGTTCAGTGCGATGACTACTTTTGGGCATGTTTCACCTGTAACACAGGGATTTACTCTCCTGAGGCTACATCGAGTAGCTCCCTTGCTGATACATCAGCTTACAAGACAAACACACAGCCGTAGTTAAAACAAGAGGCCATAAAAGCTGTCTACACTAATCATATCCCGAGGGTTAAGCGCCAATGACTAACCCATGAATGAAATGTTGTAAGATGTACTCATGCTTACTCTCATTTGCATTATTTTCAGATATCGCATGTACAGAAAGAGTCAGACCACTGGCTTCCCATCTCTTATCACCATCTTCTCAGCACCCAACTACCTAGATGTCTACAACAACAAAGGTAAGGAGAGAGAATATATCATTAAGAATCTCCAGTGTCTTATAATATGAACACCACAGAGTAATATTTATGAGTTGCCTGAGGGCAAGATCACACTTACAAGGTTAGAGAATTGCTGTTGGTCTCAGATCTGTGCAAAATTTTAATGGCAGTGTTTGGGGTTGCATGGTGCCTTCTTCCTGTGATTTTGACATTTCATACGGGGGAAAAACCAAAATGTAATTAATAAAATAAATAATGACTTCTTTACTCGTAGGTATACTTTGTATTGTATATTCTGACTCATTGGCATGGCTTTCGGTGACACAAAAATGGGATGCAGCCTTTCAGTGACTCTGCTCATTAAGTTTAGTTTCTGCAGTGACACCTTAAAATATCTGTCATGAAAAAGGGCCCATGGAGTCCCCATTTATTTAATGGTTCCCGAGGTTTGCTGGAAGGACACTTAATCCCAAGAAAAATATTAGCTTGCTACATGTTTGACCCTCTTCACCACTCATTCATTAACTTCAGGTGTTCTCCATTTTGTGCTGAGTAAGGAACACACAGTTGGGTTGGTTTTTGGGATCTGTTAACAAGGGTTTTGTATTTGGGGGATTGTGAGAGCTAGAAGGACTCAACCAGAAAAACAAAATAATGAGCTGAAAATGACTGAAGGCTGCACAGAGCTGCAGACTGGAGTGTTGATTCTGAGTGGGATCTGTAGTACTAGCAAACATTTCACATTACAGGGACTGTTGTTTTAGTTTCAGTATAAGAAATATTTGTTAATGGAGCTTAAAAGGGCCCTTAAAATCTTGTCTTATCTTTTGCCTTATAGTGAAAGGATGAACAACAATCTTTCATTGTTGTTCTATAAAAACACTTCACTTTAATTGGCTATCTTGGCCTTGGAGACTACAAAAACACTACACAAATCCTGTGGTGTATTTGGGGATTATGGGGGTGAGGAGTTTGAAAGATTTGGGCATTTACCCAACAGTGAGGGTCTAATGCAGCCTTTCTTAACCAGTGGGCTGCAGCCCACTGGTGGGCCTCAGAGCGCCATCTAGTGGGCCGTGGAGACAGTGGTACTGCGAAATGGTTAGATTAAAATTAGAAAAAAAATTTTTATAGCAATTTACAAAGCTTGTCATTTTTATATCTAAATATGCTCAAGAATTCACATAAATAACATCAAATTAAAATGCATAATTTCAATGACCAGTTACGTTTTTATCACCACATTAATCACGACACATCATCAGGTAGAGGCAAACATGTTTTTCCACTGCTAGCTGGCTAACGTTCCCTCAGATTCAATGACACAGAAGGGAAAGCGTGTGGTGAATTTGGATTCATAATGGATGCTGAGCTGAAAGCACAGTGTGTTGGATGTGGTTAAATCCTGTCAAATGAGGCGCTAAAACCATTGAAGCTCCAGAGACACTTAAACACAAAGCACCTGGGATATGTCGGAAGCCAAAAGAATATTTCCGAAGGAAAAGGAACGGGTTTCAGGCACAACAGAAAGTCATCACAACATTAACAACTGTGGATATGTGCTAAGAGTTACCTGGGGAGGCAGCTGCGACCAAAATTCACTCAATACCTCTCTCCAATGACATCGTGAGCAGAAGAATTGTTGACATGAGTGATGAAATTCAACGGCAACTTGTGGAAATAATAAAGGCAGGCCCATACTTTTCCATGCAGCTGGACAAGTCGACTGACATTAGCAGTGCCGCTTTATTGTTAGTTTTTGTAAGATACTGCAGGGACGGAGCTTCCCACGAGAACAACGGCAGATAATGTAATGCACTGCCCTGATAATTATTTCACCGAAAAAGGTCTTGATTGGAAATACTGCACAGGTGTTCACACAGACAGCGCTGCATCACTGATCAGAAAACCTTGTGGTGTTGTCAAAAAGATTCAAGAAAGGGCACCAGACGCCAAGTTGATGCACTGTTTCTTATATAGGCAACAAAGCCGCTGTCACCAGAACTACATGAAGTCATAAACGCGGCTGTAAAAACTGTTAACTATATTAAGAAAAATCCACTCAACTCAAGGTGTTTTGCTGCTCTGTGTAAAAGACTTGATGCAGATCATTTGCAGCTCTTGTGCCACAGTGAAGTAAGGTGGCTTTCAAGAGGACGTGTGCTTAATCGCCTCTTTGAACTGAGAAAAGAATTGCACACATTTCTGGAAGAGCAGCACTCCCCTTTTACTGAGCATTACACTCATGGTAACTTTTGTGCAAAACTGGCCGACATTAGATATATTTGACCAGTTAAATCAGCTCAATATATCAATCAAGGCAGAAATAGCAGTGTTTTTGGTTTCAGACAAAATTTAGGGCTTCAAGAAAAAACCTATTCTTTGGAACAGAAGAGTCAATGGGGGACAATTTGACATGTTTTCACTCCTAAGTGAAGCTTTGGAAGCCTCTCCTCATGTCAACATATCCAGGGGCTATAACCCAGCATTTGACTCAGTTGTCACGAAAGTTTGCAGACTACTCCCCAGCGGACCCACAACATAAAAACCTTTGGATTTTGGACCCTTTCTCTGTGGATCCTGCTTCAGAAGACATGGCTCTGTCCACTGTGTTGGAAAATGAACTGATGGAACTATCAGCAGATAGCAGCCTGAAGCTTCATCTCACTCAAGTTGACCTTTCTTCATTCTGGATACTGGCTGCCAGTCAGTAAACCTCTCTGTCAAAATGGGCAATCAAATTTCTGTTGCCTTTTTCCACCACCTATTTATGTGAGTCAGGGTTTTCCATTGTGACTGTCACTAAATCAAAGGCAAGGAACTGAAAACAACTTTAAATGCTATTCTGCGTGTCAGCTTCTCACCCATCCCACCATGACTCGATCTCATTATTTCCCAGAAGCAAGCCCAAGTGTCTCACTGAGGGTAAGCAGAATATTTGTTTTGGTCATTACAGCTGACAGTGCCATAACACAAATTTACAGCCCAGTCTATCTTTTCTCCTTGTTTTGTCATGTTATATTTGTTTCTCACTTATTTGGGAAGGTGGTCCTCATACATTTTTTAACAATCAGGAGTGGGCCTCAAGTTATGAAAGGTTGAGAACCCCCAGTCAAATGAAATACATTGAGTTGCATTATGGGAGGTGTAGGATTCAGGGTGTTAGAGGTTGACCCGTACTGGGGACTAAGAGTTAGGGTCTCTCTGCCTCTGTTGCTTCAGTTTTTTCATTCATTTAAAAATCTTTGTCAGTGGAGTACTGCTTTAATTTCATCCCTCAGAATGGTTTATATCTCACAGATACCAATTTATGGCACGTGCCTGCTTCTAAAGAGTGTATTATCATGTTTATCACACTTATACAGTGTATTCAGCTGTTTTGTGTTCCAGTAGAGATTGATATTACCCCATGTTCTGTAGTGCACAAAATCTTGTGTACGGTATTGTACTTGCTCAATGACAAAAAGCTCTGTCACACTGATTTGGTCAAGTTGGGGTATGAGCCAGTGTCGACTGAAGTGGCCTGGTGCCGGTTCACTCGGCTCCTGGTGGTGCCTTATGCTGCGCTACAGTGCCCACGCAATAATATAGGCTTGCCTTTAAGCTGTGAGTCAGCACTTTTCCCCCGGAGAACAGACAGTATCTGCCTTGGCTGTGGGGGCATGTGTGGATGGGGGCGGTGGTAGGCAAACCACAGGAAATGGAAATGGGAAGGAAAGAGCGATGGTGCTGGTGCACGCTGTTTTGCAATTCCGTTCCTGATGAAATGCCATAACAGGGCTTTATGCTGCAGTGCTGCTGGGGTGAGTACATTACACAAGGGAGCGAGGACTGTCCTTCTTTGGTTTTCTTTTGGCCCATTTGCAGGTGTGTTTCTCTGATCTGAGATTAGGTTGCATTTGTTTACTCTGTTCGCCATGAGCTGCCTCCATGCCTCCTTCCCTGCACAATAAGGATAGTCGAGAAACAGCGAGGCAGTTTGCCTGTCTGATTCGTTGTTTATTATTAGGACCCCATTTGTTCCATGCCAACTAATCTTCCTCGGGCTCACAGTCAACACAACACAATACAAACAAATAAACAAAGTGATGTCAGGCGCATGTTGTTTTTAGATTTGGCAGACTATTGCCTGGCAAATCATTTGCACCTCTCCAGCTCAGTATGGAACAGTCAAAAGTATCTACAATGATTTGGTGTGCACCGTCGTCCTAGCTTCAACAGGCGACCTTCAGTTGATAAAATGCCTCCCAGAGCAAGAACTGTTATCTGAGGGAGGAAAAAAAAAAAAAAGATTATCCTGTGTTTGTTTTAGAGCTGACTTCATTTTGACACACAGATGCATCTTACCTAGCAGGACTACATGTTCTTTATTTCTCTCATCATTCATTGTCTGCTTGAAAATGAGACACGCTTTTCTCTTTGGGTAAATCTGTCTTAAAGTGTTAAGAGTTTGGACTTAAAAAACAATAGCTGAGAAAAGGGAGCAATAGCCAAGCAAATAAACATCCCTCGAGCTAAAGGTCTTGCCAGAGATTTTTATGTTTAAGCTCTTAAAACTTCAACAAGTTATGGTTATGTAATTACTTGGTTCCCAATTCACTTGATCAATCATTTACTTGACATATTTCCCCCTGCAGTTGCACAATTCCATGGCATAGGCGCAGCTAACCGATACAGTCCTATCAGTCCTGTTGATGCTCTTCTAATCAGTCATGTGGGTGGGGTTCACTGGTAGAACCAAAGCCTCTGTAATGAATTGCTCTGCTCTTCGCTTCTAGCCGGAGCCTGGAGCCCACTGAGCATGTCCTGTGATTGATGGGCAATCGAGTGGGCACATAAATCTTAAAGGGGAGGGAGGAGGCATCAGCAGGTCCCATCAATCTAGTGCTGGGAGTTGGCCAGATTAACCAATGAGACCTTTTCGTGTGATGGGGGGCAGAGGGGGGGAGAAGTAGCAAGAAGTGCACCTCCCGCCAGAGAAGAGGAGGTGGAGGATATCTATGAAGCAACACAAACAAGCAAGGAAAAAGCTCCTCCACCAGAAGTGAATCGAACATGTAGCTGAGTCAGGATTATCAACACATGAATGATGCTCAGGGTGTGATTCTAAACAGATAAAGTCAAGCTTCATGGTGTCACCCATCCCTCCTTTTTATTTGTGGCCTAAACTGTTGGTTTTGCAGTAACTGTCGGGTTGCTGACCGGCTGTCCATCACTGCTCTGACCCCTGCACCCTCTCAATGAAATCAGAAAAGTGGCGCAGACATGGGTGAGCTGGCAGGGAAGCTTTGTTAAATGAGAACACTGCAACAGTGATTTAGCAGTTTTCACTGTTTGAGCTTTCACTGTTTAAGTCCTGAAGTGACTGCAGTAGAGAGAGAGAAAGGGAGGGGGGGGGAGCTGCAAGTTGGCAGTTGTACACTTTGGAGATTGCTTGCAGTTTTGTATTAATGGAACGTTTTCTGCTGCATCATTATTGACTGAACCTGAAAGCCACTAACGGAATCCTAATGGTTTTGGTGCTTGGATAAAATAAAGGCTAAATGACACTGATGTTGCTAGCGCTTCACCCCGGAGACAGTGAAGGATTGGTTGGTTTAGATCCATCTCGCACGTGTTAAACCTTCCATAACCAAATTATCTCTCTTCTGTTATTGTTTGATGATGAGGTGGAAACAATGGATTGATGGAGTGGGAACTGGGTGATTTGAAGGGACGGGAAATAAAGTGGCATGATTGGCTCCTGGCCCTGCCACTGGAATAAATAGCAGGATGGAAGCTAGGGCAGTGATGACGCCAGCGCAGCAGGGAATTAATTTTCCCCCCTCGTCACGAGTGCTAGCGAGAAGAGTATCCCCTGCTGCAGATTGCCCACCCATCTGTTATCACTCTGGTCATTACTGGGCTTCCCTTCCGTTTTCTATAAACATGGTTCAGTTGTAAAACTTTTCATGCTGCATCAAACAAGAAAAACGGACAAAGTAATGTTATGCAGGACAGGCTTAGACAGCTCTTGTTCCATACCAACTGGGATCTAAGGTCAATCATGAGCTATTGAAGACACTGTTCATATAAGCTGTATACTGAATCCTGGTTCTCATCCTCACAATATTATTTGAGTAAGAAATCTTATCCAAATACTATATTGAGCCATTTCCATGACAATTTGATAATGAACTCCATCCACTGAGGCAAGACCTTGAGATGCAGTGGAAAGCTCCAGAAAAAGCTATTAAATGGATATTGATTTCAGACTTTTTTTCTCAAACCAAAGTCATTTAAAATCCATTTAACACCTTTAGAGGATTTACGTTGCCATAAACAGTTATTTGTCATAAATGAAACAGTATTTTGTGATTATTTTTAGTAGAAAGGTCAGATTTCTTTTTAAAAAGAACGATCAGTGTTGGCATCATACCATGCTGAAGTTATTGCTTTGTCATGTCAGACAGACATGAAATTATATTGCTGCAGTGATTACAATTTGCACTGTCACTTTTGTCTTGTGTGAAGCTTGTCCACACTTTTGAGTGCCAAATCTCAGGTCACCATATTGTAAAACCATATTGACGCATGCATAAGTGCCAGTGTAGACGGAAGCACAGTTGCTCCACACACAGGAACCAATGAGTGGAAGCCAAAAACCATGTTTCATAACAAATCCTGGTTTTTATTCATTAGGAACTGGCTCCAATTCAGAACCGATTCTCAATACCAAAACCATGTGCGTGTGAACACAGTAGACATGAATGATGGGAGTTTCAGTTTCCTCTGCTGCAGCAAATGTTCTCATTAACTGAAAAAAGTAAAAAAGCATTCATGCATTGCAGCAGTTCGTGCACTACATTAGATCCTTACCCTTCATTCACATCTGACATCTAATTGAAGCAGAGCATTGAATGTAATGGACAGAGAAGATCTAAACAGCAGGCGTGGAATACTAACCCTGTGGAACTTGATACAAGAGGCCTCGGAGACAGATATGCAGTCAGCATTTAAGTGTCGGGACAGGACAGTGGGAATCTCCCCCTGATCTCAGAGCAGTTTTAAGCAGTCCTCGTTACCGGGGAAACAGGCTTCAGGCACTCCCTTATGAATAATTAATGAGCGGGCGTCACCTCGCAATATCTGTGTTACCGTGGCAGCAGGCTTTGGCCTCAGCTACCCTGTTACCACCGTCAGAGCAGCAGAGACATCTAGTGGCTGTCATGCAGTGCTAAATTGAGTCAAACTCAGCACACAGCTGGTCGCCACAAGGGCAATGCCCTCCTACTTCATAAGAAATAACTTTTCATCTGCACTAATGACTGTTCTAATTATGAGGAAGTAATTACAGTGCTGCTGATGTCAACCTCATCTGCATGTTTCATGCACTATCCAAAAAAAAGAAAAGCGGGCCTTGACCTGCCTGTACCCATAGCTTGACGAGCATGTTTGTTTTGCACGGGGGAGGTTGTCGGGTGTCCCTGTTCCTTTAAAGGGAATCCGGTTTGAAGGAGCAACGGCAGGGGAGCTGACCTTCTCCCCCGCTCTGCCTTTTTCCCTCCAGGCTTCCATGGCTGCATTCAATCAAGTGCCTCGACGATGTTTATGCAGTATGTGATGTTTATGCAACGGCTGCCCACGCGTGCGTTTGCTTTCATGCACGCCGACACACACGCATAAACACCTACAGCCCTGTCTGAGTGGAGTTTGTAATACAACAGTAATGCCATCCTTTTCTTATTGGGCTAGGTAGTAGTGTTTTTCTGATATTGATAATAACGCTATGTTAATTATACAGAGTATAGATGTTGTTCCCCTGCAGATATTTTTTCTGTTGTGTCTGTTCATTTGTGCAACCAAAGAGGTGATGGCAGAGGAATGTAATGCTTGGCAATACTTAAGGGACCACTTTGATTGCATAGTTACTGCACTGTATGCATTACCATGCCTCATTGATTACATACACACACACACACACACACACAGAGGCTGAGGCAAACCCCAACCCAGCAGGATGTTTTCTGACCCGATTTGTGTTGCAACCGAGGTTATAGCTGCTTGGGATGCCAGGTTTGATGACTTGCTATTCCCGACCCTGCGAGGCTGAGGCAGGAAAGTCCCCCATGGTGACCCAGCCACGGTGTCCGCTTTCCCCACCAGACTGGCCTCGTGTATGAGAGAGGCAGGGACCTCTATATACAGCGTGGATATATTTATGTTTGGCGGCTCTCTTGTGCCTTAATCACGGCTGAGGTCACATGCGGCATGCTGTGGTCAGTGTTTAGGAGATGTTTTCAATGTCAGAAGTTCAAAGAGAGCATGTGATTTTGATGGGGCATTCTGCAAAATAAACTGATATACTATATACAACTCAAAGAGGAATACTGTGCATCCTGAGGCTTGAATTTTGTTTATGTACTGATGGTGTCAGTTATCTATACATATCCAGGGAGATGGAATCAAGTACATAAGGAGGGCCAGTGTCCGTCTCTGCCCTGTCCTGCTTTTGTAAATCAGCAACTGTCAAATAGGCTTTAATTAATCACAAAAAACACAGCTAATTCACTTTGCTGCTGTTATTCTGCTCCCTCTCTGTACCCTTACTGTGAACACCAGCCTACCCACACCCACTGGAGTCTCTACTGTTACATGATTAATGTAACTGCTTGAATAATTTAAATCCACTATGAGTAGAATCTTTATGTGTATTTTGGGAAATACTGATATTGTTCCACTTCAGTTTTTGTATAGACATGTTAATTAGTAATTGAATTTTGTTACCTTTGGGCAGAGCCAGGCTTGCTGTTTCCAGTCTTTATGCTAAGCTAAGCTAACCAGTTGCTAGCTGTAGCTTCATATTTAATGTACAGACATGGGTGTGGTATCAATTTTCTCATCTAATTCTCAGCAAGAAAGCAAAGAAACCTATTTCTCAAAATGTCAAATTTTAAAGCAAAAGTATTCATATTCTTGGAATAATGCAAAAAATATGGATTTTTATCTGAGCATGTGAGGGAAAAAAAATGCTCGGATGATGGCAAAAGCATGTCAGAAGGAATAAGCAGTTGCATTTCATATGTGTAATTGTCGGTGTCATGTCCATGTCAGCTTGTCCAGAAAATGAGAATAAATTAATGATCATCGTACAGCGTTCATTACTGTTTCCCATCAGTGCCTTAGCTTCCCGTCTCTGCCCACTCTCTCTTCGCCTCCTCAACAGAAATCGCTGCTTTTCTTTTAACTAATGAAGAGTGTTCAGCCTCACAGACCCCAAATGCTGAGCCATGTGTTTCTGTGATGTTATTCATGTATCCAATCCTGTAAATGACAGACATGTTTCACCAACTGGGGGCGGTAATCAATATGCAGAGGAAGTGTTCCAGAGGGGGGAAAAGGGGGAATTGATTTTTTTTTTCCCCCTAAACGCTGGTTACCTTCACTTTGATGCCTGTGCATTTCCTATTCCTAATTTACACATCTCAGTTTGTAGTTTTGCATATATATTAGTCCTTCTGTCAAAGTGGGAGATGGAAAATTGCTGATGTTAATGTCACCTTAAAATGTTGTATCTCTGTATATTTGGTCTTTGTGTAGATAGTTTAATAACCAGGATCCTTTTTATTCACTGTCATGTCCCAGAGGTTGACCGAATCACATCCAGGCTTCAGTCTCGGTGTGGATGAAAACCTTTTGGCCGCTTTACACTTTTTGTTTACGTTTTTGAGCCAGCTGGAGCTCTGTAAAAATGGGTGTTTTTGTTCAGTCACAACTCTGCATCACACCTGCAGCTAATGAATCATTAACCAGAAAAAAATAAACAACAAAAACACCCAGGAGCATTTATTGCTTTCATTTAATATTTTAAAAACTTAAAGGTAAAAAAAACAAGCCCCGTGTCCCCCCTCAGGGAATGGCTTCATTAACCAGCTTAAGTCAGTTAAATAAAAATCTTTGTTTACAAGTGGAGAAAGCCTTGGTTTTGTTGTTCTGTTCAAATTTAATCTCTTAAATCTTCTTTCCAGCCATTCCTCACATATATGTTTCATGTATCTCCCGGTTGCTCATCAGCTGATGATATTCTCCCAACAACAAGCCTTGTTTCCTGGCACTATAGGCTGAGTACTTTGTGGGATATTCTCATCAGGCTAATAACATGTTGGACTGACATACTGTAGGGATATGTACCATGGAGTGTACCAGCTGCTAAGGCCATACAGTATTTCTAAATGGTGGTTGGGAACATGATGGAGGATTTTTCTTGGTCTGTTGAACTTTGGACTCATAACTTGCAGCCTTCTATCTTAGACTTTATAAGAAGAAAATAGAGACGTTATACTTTTCAACATTTATTGTTATATACATATGCATCAGGAGGACATGTAGAATCAGTCAACAATATAAAAGTTATATTTCCCTGATTGGTTTTATACCCCGAGGCTGAAATTGGAAAGTCATAGCATCTTCTCTTACACATTTGGACATATTTTAACAAACACCTCTCTTGTCTTCTCTTTTCTCTCCCCCTCCAGCGGCAGTGCTGAAGTACGAGAACAACGTGATGAACATTCGACAATTCAACTGCTCGCCTCACCCTTACTGGCTGCCCAACTTCATGGATGTCTTCACCTGGTCCCTGCCCTTCGTCGGAGAGAAGGGTGAGCAAGCTCTTTCACGTACACATTTTCAGTGCAGCTTGAACAAGTTTAGAATGATAACATTATTAAAACATTCAGTTTCTTAAGACAATAGTATGAATATTGAGGGAATGTAATGCAGGCACTCACTGTAGCATGCCACTATTTGTAGTTGATTAATAGTACACTCACTGTTATTACACATGATTGAAGATAAAGAAATATGTTCATATGGAAATTCACAGGATTTTACAGTGGATATTCTTTTCATAAAGGTCTATATATGTTAGGAATGAGCACTAGTCGAGGAATGTTAAAAAAAAATGGCTAAACCTGATAAGAGACTTGGAATGTCTTGATACATCTCTGTCTATTAATCATACATAACTGTTATCTCTCATTGACGCACACACTCTCGGAAGCCCATTTTGGGTGTGACCCGCTCACACGGATATTCCCAGCAGTGTTGCAAGGTTACACAGACACTGCTCACTGCGTGTGTGTGTGTATGTGTGTGCGGAAAGGTCATTCAGGTGAACTTTTGGCTGTCTTACTAGCACCACATGACTTGTTGCCTTTCCCGTATTTCTTCACAAACGCATGGATACCAAAATTGTGTGAAGCAGCATGTTTAAGAACAAAAAAATCCATGCCAATGTTGTGAAATATATTTTTCTTCCTTTTTCTTGTTTCTCTGCAGTAACTGAGATGCTAGTGAACGTGTTGAGCATCTGCTCCAATGACGAGCTGACGACTGACGAGGAGCTGGATGGTAAGACACAGGAGTTCTCCCTGCAGTTTGTCACGGATCCACTAGAGGGAGACACAAACTCATTCAAAATCTCATACACACACACACACACATACACACCCACACATTCTTTTCTGTTTTTTACACATACCAGACCTGATCTGCCCTATTTTCAGGACATTTCAGTTTAATTTGATTGAAACATTCTGCAACACATTCATCAACAGAGAGACAATCCAGACACAGTTTGACACAACCAGATGAATGAATCATCTGCATCTGCACCTTGAAAATACTTCCTTTAGTTAACCCAGGATATCAGCTGACCCGTAGAAAGTCCAAAACACGCCTGCCAACATGACATAGAAAGTTGTTAGAAGAGTTTTGTTCTATTTGGTCGCTCTGTGGTGTTCATACAGCACCATTACTACTATAGTTTTCATGCTTTTTATCATCATGTAAGAGTAGGGAGTTTGAGTCATCCATGGTTACAGCTTATCTACACCGAGATGACCAGATTTCCTCTGCCTGCCCCACCCCTTACTGCCAAACAGGAAATGATCTCACCAGTTCTTCCCCCCTTCTCTTCTCTCTTTTATGTTTACTGATGCACTAGCTTTGACTCTGTAAACAGCACCCAGGGGTGGAATGTCAGGATATCACCACATTTCAACTTCATATAAAACACTTTGAGACTTTTTTTTAAGCTAGCTGAGCTGAATGAAATGTCAAAAGATTGGCTAATCAATTACCTGGAAATATAAAAGGATGGTATATTTGAAAAAGATCCAGATATGTGAGGCGTGAACCACCCGCCGAATGAATTTTAAGAATGTTGTTGTTTTCTGATTGGAGATAAGTTATAATTCAGAACACGTGACATTCAATTTAAATTCAGATTGGCCAGTGGAACAACTTGTACACTATACAGTCCCTCAAATAATTAGCTGTTGTTCATCATTTTCCACCACTTCATTCACACACTGTTTTTCATGATCCACTTTATTTTCACGTTTCCCTGCTCTCACTTTCACTTTTCAGTTTCCTCTTTAGCTAATTTCTTCTTATTTTCTAGTTTTGTAGCCATCTCCACTCATATATTTTGTTGATTTTCACTATGTTGACATTTGGATCGTACTTTCCTCTGTCTCTCTCACTCATGATCTCCTGTTCTGTGCCCTCCTAATCTCTGATAATCCTTTTGTCGCCCTATTCTTTATCTGCTATTGTTTCCATGGTTTCTATCATGTTGATATTCCCAACCTCACTACTTTCTCACGTGTTATGCTGTTTCTTTCACATACTGTTTTCCTTTCTTTCTCTCTCTCTCTCTCTCTCTCTCTCTCTCTCATGCTGTGATGTTGTCACCACCTCGGTTTACCTCATCTAATTTCTCTTCTCTATGTTTTCCAGAGTTTTGTGTTCAAGGCATCGCTTTTTCTTTTTACACTCGTTGTGCTTTCTTGCATCTTATTTCGCCGTCTGCCCCACTCTTCGCCACCTCTTCTTTCATTCTGCAGCCATCCACTGATCTCTCTGTCCTTTTTGTTGTCTTCTCTTCTGGGGGTGTTTCATGAGAAGGACAGCTAATATATCCCCCCAAAAAAGGTACAAACACAAGCCGTAGTGGTGTGTGCAGCGGTAGATAGTCCAGTGCTTGCTCTTTTGCATTTCAAAAGACTTTCAACTAACGTCACTGTTTAAAGCACCTTCTAACACTTCTACTGAGGCTCGCCGTTGGTCTTATTTAGATGTTTTTGGGAAACGTTGTGTCAGTAGTGTTACAGTTACATGCTCCTGCGTCTGCTAAGGACAAATCTGACACATAAACAACAACAACAACAACAACAAAATGATGTGATAGTTATATACCTCATTTTAGCAGTTACCCAAATGAATATTTTTGCTTTACACATTAAAGACAGCAGTGCTACTCAAGTGGATCAACCCTGTGGAAAAACACATTCTTAAGTATTAGTGGTTGCTTAGATGAAGGATGAGCAAAAGAGTTTTAAACAAGACATCAGACTGTCACAGTTCTTTCCTTTACCCAACCTTTCACCACATACCAACTTCATTTCCATCCTTCATACTTCGTGCATTTTCCAAGCGGGGTCCCTGGGGCCTTGAAACTGTTATTCCACAAAAAGGGTCTCTTTAAACAAAGTTTTGTTTTCCAGTCCAGGAAAAATCCTGTTTGAGTCTCCGCAAAAGCAAAACACAGCACAGGAAAAATCTCTTCACAGATTCATATTGAGTGTGCTCATCGAATGTGCTGAAAAGCCACATTTGGACAAGGAACAGGCCATTTACAGATGATGAAACAAGGTTTCAGCTACTACCCAGGGAAAATAGTGTGTAGGAGTTAAAGGGACTGCAACTGAAGAGCACTAGTGGTATAACACAGACGGCATGTACTGTATGCACTGACTGCTGAGAATTACTCTCCAAATTGCTGTGATGTGTGGGTGAATTCAAACGATTTTGTATGATATGAACATCAAGCTTCAATAACCACATGGTGTTTGCATCATGTTCATCTGATGCTGGATAAAACTAAAAGACATGCTCTGTCATGACACATTGACTACATTTTATGGTACTTAAAAATAAAGGCACATAGAGATTAAAACAAACACGGCACGCAGACAATAAATAACACTTCCACAGGATGTGGTTTAGTACTTGTGAGTCACAGTTTGTATGACTATCCCTGACCTCTAACCCTTCCAGGTGCCACAGCTTCTGCTCGTAAGGAGGTCATCCGCAACAAGATCCGTGCCATTGGAAAGATGGCCAGGGTATTCTCTGTGCTCAGGTATGTAAACATGAAAACCTCTGTGCTCTTTCAATTGAATTGGATATCTAAAACTGCACTCATCAGTATTTTTATATAAATGAATGGTCAAATGATTGTCATGTGAAAGTTGTCACTGGTAGTGACAAACTTACAAAGAATTATCACGCGACTACAGTTCCCTTCAGCTCTGTGGAGTGTTTTATCATCTTTCAGCTCATTGTTTTGGTTTTACGACCCGCAACTTTTCTGTTTTGGTTCACTCTCACTGCTATCATCCACCTTACTTCCAGCTGCGGGCAGCTGTTTTCAGCCAAAAAGTTCTGATAAACCCACTGTACACTACCTGCCAAGCTCCAAACAGCAGACAGTTATCGAACATAGGTTTGGCTTTATCGCTTATCTAAGGCTGTATGAACCTTGCCAGAGGAAGGGAGTCTCTTAAACAAACAAGTATTTAATTTGAATCACTCAACATCCTGATTTTACTGTGGTTAATCTGCTTCTTACTTCGTAAGACAGCGTTCCCCCCCTGCTTTGCCCTCACATAGTCCAATGAAGTCTATGAAAGCTAGCTAGCTATGAAAGCTTATCATGGTATTTCCCCTTTGAAACAACTGAAGCAGTTGTGCATTGTTGATTCAGTTCTATGAATATAGTAACTACTGTGTATAGTTTGAAATCTAAATTGGATTCTCCCCAAAATCATTTTTATTTACATCACCACAGGCGGGCTGCGGGCAGCTGTTTTCAGCCAAAAAGTTCTGATAAACCCACTGTACACTACCTGCCAAGCTCCAAACAGCAGACAGTTATCGAATAGCTGGTGAACATAGTGAAGCATTTAGCTGCTAAGCCAGATGTTTCCCTCGGGAGTTGGTGGAGAGCAAAAAGAACCAAAAAGAGAGTGAATATTGGACTCAAGTCACCAGAGACATGACTCCAAATGCTAATCTTGCTCTGTGTCTGATGGATGCATAACATAACAATTGTTTGTTAGCATGATAGTCATAACAGTAAAGATTTTAAGGTTATAAGATGTCAGACTTTTGTTTACAACTGGTTGCACTGCCCCCAAGTGGCTGAAAAATCACTATAGATTCTGCTGCTATATGCTGGAAATTAGTATCTAGTATTTATATTTTAGTCATTTAGTAAGATTTAGAATGTCCAAACACATATTTCTGAATATTTAACAATAAAATTAGCTTTTGGGAAGTGATACCCAGAATATGATGTACATATTTCTGTGTTTATACTTTAGAGAGGAGAGTGAGAGCGTGCTGACACTGAAGGGACTGACCCCGACTGGCATGCTACCAAGCGGAGTGCTGTCCGGTGGCAAAGAGAAGCTGCAGAATGGTAAGATTGTCACCAAGTACCCAGAGACCCCCAGCTATGGCCCCCAGAACGGATTAACACACACACACAATTTGCCCTTACACAGCAATACCCTGAATAAAGTGCTAGCTCAGTGTTTAGGGAAATACTGTATATACAGACTCCTTCCCTTTTCCTTCAGTGACGGTCCTGGAATTTCAAATTGCTGCCTCGAGGTAATACTGTAAGTGTAGTGAAAAGTTTCTGGCAGCTTTAGTCAGTATTGTTTCTATACTGTATGTTTAGTTAAATATTACTAACCAATAACAGCTGCTTTATCTAGTTTTCTCTCAACTTTAATATAGTTCAGTGTAATAATTTCCTGAATAAATGACTATAAAATATCAAGTTATATTTCCTAACAAACAGCACATTCTTTCCAAATAATGCCAAATACATTTAGCAGATTTTCTTTGTCCTTTTGTCTTCTCTAAAGTGTCTCCCTGCTGATGTCTGGCATTAATGCCCTGTCTTACCGCCCCGTCTCTTTGTGTATTCCACTGGTTTTATCTCAAATATCACCTGTATCTTTTTCTTTCTCCTTTCTCCCTAGAAACTGCAGGTATAATCGGTTGTGCAAGTATTCTGTTGTGGGGTTTTTTTTGTTTTGTTTTTTTTGTTTTTTTCCCCCCTCGTTTTGTGAGACAAGTTTAGAGTTCAGTTCACCCTCTCATGTTGAATTCCAAACACTCCCCAGATGAGTTTGACAAGCTGCCGCAGCAAGGAAGTGAAGGCTTTCTGGGAACGCCTTTACAAACACTTCAAATTTAGTCGGACTCCTCACAGACATGGTCACTTTGTTTTTCCAAAACTGAGTGCTTGTTTGGATCTCAGCATTTGCTCTTGTCAGGATAGACGCAGGATTCTCTGTGAAACAAAGGATGAATTGGAATTGACAACCAACTGTGAATGAAAGGGGGATAGCTGACGTCTGCCTTTTCATTCACAAGATAAAGCAGAAATCCAGACAGAACTTCCCTCTCCTCTCACAGGTTCTCACATAACAACAGCCAGGAGTTTCATGAATACACTCAATGTTATATTGCACACATTAAAGTCTTATGGTTATAGGAAGGAAGGTTACTCTTTACTTTAAAGCGAGCCTGAAACTTTTGCTGAACAGGGTCCACTATGGCCACAAAAACAGTTATGGGATAATGGTAAACACTTAAAATATACCCTAAACTGTCTCAGTAATGTCTGTTACAGTAATGTCTAGCTTAAGTTCGCTAACATTAGCCACCATGAAACACTGATCATATCAGACCAAGACGGTCCGTAGCAGCAAAACCCCTGAGTTTAAAGAAATGAGCAAGGGTGCCTTTAATTTCACACTTTTCATTTCTAAAATGAATAGTGTGTTATTTCTTATTTTAAAAGTTACATAATTTCATGTAAACAGAGAACGCCCCTTAGTTTTATCTTTGACATATGAAATTCACAGGATTTTAGAGGATGCAGGTAGAATGATAGGAAATTCTTACAGTAGCTGCAAACAGAAGAAAAATTAACAGAAAATTTGTATTATTTGTTGTTTCCACAAATAATGTAACAGGTCAACTACACAAATAGTTTTGATTTGGGAGCTCCTGTGTGGGGAGAAGTAACCAAATTGGAACAGAGTAACATTTGGACCAAATTAGCGAATCTTAGGAATTTCAATCAGGGAGAATGGGATGCACTTCTCTATTGCAGCCCCACTGATTCAGGGCAAAAATAGCAATAGACACAAAGAAATTACACTTATTAAGCTCTTAGCTCAACATTAACTATATGTTTGGAGTTCCCTAACAAGGTTTTGAAACCACTAAACACGCTGGTACCCAGAATCGTGTTTCTGCTGCTGACCTGAATGACAGTAGTGATTAGAGGACTTGCTGTGGTCCTAGGGATGAGCATATATGAATATGGAAGTTGAAGAGTATTTGTTTTGAAGCCATTGCAAGCAGCTGACACTAAAGAGAACCCCAGTGGAGGTAGAGTGATGTTCAGAGATTCCTGTTGCAACATTGGTAGAATCACATTGCTCCCCTCCTTTTAGGCAGACGCCAGTGTGCTTCTACTGTAATGTTGACTCCATCAACCATCCTGTTCCACTCGTGCCCTTTTTGTAATTTCTGCTCATCTTCATGGCGAAACTTAGTCTTCAGTATTGTATAGCTGTTACTTTGCTGTCACCTTCTGCCTCATTACCTGTCTTTGTGTAGCTGATTTACACAGTTGTGTGTGTTCATTTATTATCTCGAGAAAGACGGTAAAAACTTGGTAAGTGGTCAGTATGCCAAAGGTTCTTTTCCCTCACATTTTCTTCTTGTACACAAAAGTATGCCGGCACTTTTGATATTTCGTATCAAAAGATGCAAATCTTGCAGTCCCAGATACTGCTCACAACACAACATCAACACTACATAATATCCGTTTTCCATGCGTCCTGTTTCAAAACTCTCTTTTTTCCATGTACGCTTTTATCAGTAAACAACTCATATATTCCCAGCTATATTGTGTTGTATTTGCTATTAGTGTTAGTGCTAAGGCTCATCCCTCTCCACTTCCTCCTCCTCCTCCTCCTTTCTCCCCTATGCTAACATCCATGTGTCCTTTGTCATAAAATGTGGAGATAACGTTAACCTTTGTTGTCGGCATTGGCTGTCTTTGCTGCTCATTGACTTGTTCCTGGGACAAAATGAACTCCTGCTCACTTCTCTCATTCGTTTTGCAACCCCCCTCTTCTTCTCTTCAGCTACTATTGAAGCTATTGAGGCTGACGAAGGTAAATAGGTCTGGCTGCCCTCTTCTGTTGCTGTTCATGGCAATAGAAAGGGGGCTCTGCTGGGTTTTCATCCATCTCGCTGGTGCTTGAATAGAGTGTGTTGGGTGTTTGGGCTAACAAAATGTGGCATAGTATTAACAGAGAAAAAGAAGTAAGTAATTAGGAAATCCTGTGGTCACACCTGTTTTAAAGGGGAATGGATTTCATAGCACAGATTTCATAATCACAGAGATCATACTGTGATATTGAGTGAGTGCAAAGCAAATGCTACATGTGCTGTTTCCACGGAAATGAGCAGATTAGTCTTAACTAACACAACAAAATGAATATTACAGTAGCTCTCGCAAATATATTCTAACATGTCACTGTTAATAGTATCTTTCATGCAAAATAAACTAATGAGAGACACTCAAGATAAAGATTGCACATTCACACTCTTACAATGTGGGAGGTGTAAATATACAAGTATCATCAGGTCATCTTGGAAGCAGTACTGAACCAACATACGGTATCCTTAAAGCCCCTGAAAACTTGGCTTTAAGCCTCAAGTATTTCTTCACAAGATTAAATACTCATCACTAAATGAGCTAACACTCAAAAACTTGATTAATCTGCTTTATCAGGACTATATGGATGTGGTTTGATCAGATTTGACTCTCGGTGACCAACAACAACCCATCAGCTGTCATCAACTGAGCCCCGCCCACTTCAAACCAGTGTGAACAGCACTGAGAAAAAGAAATAAATACAGAAATCTCTAATGCAAAATAAGCAAAACAGTTCTAACTTGTAAGAAAATAGTGAGTACATGGACAATCTTATCATTCGTAGTAGGAAGCTGATAGAGAAAACAAGTTTTCAGGGCCTTTAAGTGTTAGTGAGTCACACAGCACTTGATCAGTAGATCTCATCAAGGCACAACATTTTTGATGGTGAATAAGAAGAACCACACATTCATGCTGTCCTGAAGGAATCAACAAATGTTTGTAAAATATGTCAACAAAAGTAACAAAGAGAATATGAAGTTGTGCGTAGGTTTGGCTTTATCGCTTATCTAAGGCTGTATGAACCTTGCCAGAGGAAGGGAGTCTCTTAAACAAACAAGTATTTAATTTGAATCACTCAACATCCTGATTTTACTGTGGTTAATCTGCTTCTTACTTCGTAAGACAGCGTGGCCCCCCCTGCTTTGCCCTCACACAATCCAATGGAGTCTTGCTATGAAAGCTTATCATGGTATTTCCCCTTTGAAACAACTGAAGCAGTTGTGCATTGTTGTTGCAGTTCTATGAATATAGTAACTACTGTGTATAGTTTGAAATCTAAATTGGATTCTCCCCAAAATCATTTTTATTTACATCACCACAGGCGCAAGAACAACCTCAACTGCGAGCTAAATAGTAGTTTGCCAGCTGCTATTTATGTTGGAATTGTCCAGTACTTCCTCTCTAGCCCCATAGAGGACAGTTCATTGTAGTGTCGAGACACTTCTCTGCTTCTTTCTCCATGTGGATCCTCTGTGGCCCTGCTGTGTCGTGTTCTTTCCTGTGAGCTGCTAATAACCTGTGTCTGACCTGTGCTATGCAGCAACACAACTACGCTGCCCATCATGCCCCTCTCCACGCTCCCCAATTTCCTCTAAAAATCCTCTAAAAATAATGCCCCCCCCTCATTTTAGAAAATCTTTGAAATCATAGTTTTTATTGTCATCAAGACCTTCCCACCCCTCCCCACAGCCTTTATGAAAGGTGGAAGTAACATCAGTAAAACTTTTTGTAGTTAAACAAGACTAGGTCAAAACCTATAAAACAGGAAGTGGCAACATTCGGCCGAGGCGACTGATGAAGTTACACCAGAAGGCCGACCAATGGTGCAACTTCATCACTCGGTCACTCAGTCAGTCAGTCACAGCCTTTGGTTGTTGCGGTCCAGCCAAAAATGGTCTGAAATGAAACTCTGAATTTAATAAAACAGTGTTGAGTTGACAAATATGATCAAATCAGCCTGATTTTATTCATTTCAGTGGTATTTTTTTTTAAAAATCAGACATAATTTTTTCCTATTTCTATTATTCAGTTCAATGTAATTTGATTATTTAAGTGTAAATCGTATTGTGACCTCCACCCCTCATAACCACCAGTGAACCCTCAATTGCTGCATGCTCCAAGCAGACTAAACAAGTCGTTAGCACCCCAAGTACCTTTGTAGTGTCTTTGTACGTGAGCTCAGTCTCAACGTGGTTCTATTTTGTGGAAGTGAATGTCTCAGTGGGCTCCACTAGTGTTTTTTTTTTTCTCCCCTTGTTCTTTTGTCTCTTTGATCATTCTCCTTCTTCCCCTTTTATCATTTTTAATCTGTGACGTGATGGGGCGGTCTGGATGTTCGGGGTCCTCAGGTGCTCTGGTTTGTGCCTTTGAGTCAAGATATTCCTCAACATTAGCCGTATTTTTATTGATAAATGCTCCGATATCCTCATAGAGTCCATATGTGTAGAGAATTTCCAAAATAGCAGCACAAGATGACCAGAAGATATATCTGTAGCTGTCTTTTCTCATATTTAAGGCTGATAGAGCATGGATGGCATGGCACAGTGAAAACCTGTTGACCCTGATGCCAGGAGTACCCACGATAGATTTAGAGGGATTATTTAATCCTGTTGTCTGTCCAGTTATAATATTTTAAAACTCTGATGGTGTTAATGTGTTGTCATTTCATAAAAATGAGTTTTATCCTTTTACATTAATTGTTCTCACATGTTATTGAAGCACTAAACTAACATGCAAAATGATCAATAGGAAAATATGTTGTACAATATGCTGTTGTCCTTTTTAAAATCATAGCACATTTAAACAATTCCGCATTGTTTAATTAACAACTTAGTTCAGCTTTATGAAAAATACAGATTCATGTCACATCATAGTTACAGTTTATATGTAAATTTTAATTTAAAGGAATAGTTCTACATTTTGGGAAATATGCTTATTCACTTCCTAGCGGGGAGTTAGATGAGACGGTTGATACCACTCTCATATGTCCAGAAGCCGGTTAGCTTAGCTTAGCATAAAGACTGGAAACAGGAAAACTACTAGCCTGGCTCTGTCCAAAAGTAATAAAATCCGCCTACTAGCACCTCTAAAGCTCACTAATTAACATGTTATATCTCGTTTGTTGAATCTGTACAAAAACAGATGTAGAAAAATGACAAGTTGAGTGACAGTTTCGCACATGACCCACATAAAACTTTTCCATCCAGTCTTTATGCTACGCTAAGCTAATTATCTCCTGACTGCAGCTTCACATTTAACGGGTAGACATGAGAGTGGTATGGATCTTATCCAACTCTCAGCAAGAAAGTGAAAAGTTTATTGATTGAATGATTAGTGTAAACAACCTTTAAGCTACTCATTTTTCATGACCTGCAGTGGATGTAGTCAACAGCTTCTCAGATGCAGTCTCTAAGTTGTCGTTTTCTCAGAAAAACGCATTTTTTTTTACTCATAACAATTCCATGAAACAAGATCAAACCAAAGATGAGACAAATTGATGTGTGGGTGAATGTGAGCGTGGAAAGCGTGACCCCATTTATTTATTTATTTATTTATTTTAATCATTTCATCTCTCCCCTCTAAAATCACCCCTGATTTCCCCCATTTTCTCCCCTTTTTTTTTTCTTGCATCTCAACAGCCATCAAGGGCTTCTCGCCCCAACACAAGATCACCAGCTTCGAGGAAGCGAAGGGCCTGGACCGCATCAATGAGAGGATGCCGCCGCGGCGAGATGCTTTGCCATCAGACGCCAGCCTGAACTCCCTCAACAAGGCCCTGTCCTCAGAGACCAACGGCACAGACACCAAGGGAAGCACCAGCAGCGGCAGCAACATCCAGTGAAGGCCAGCAGCAGGCGCCATCTTGGCCAACGGGGCTGCCCCGCCCCCAGCCTCATCACGGCCCGCCACCACAGAAAAGGGGCAGAGGGTGAAGGAGTGGAAAGGAATGGGAGTGTTGGAGTGTGGAGAGGGCTCACACTGGGGGGGACATCTCACTTGCTAGTCTTTGGATATGCCTTCAAAATATTAGTTAATAGTCAAATCTGCTAAGTTATTGCTGGTTCACGTTTCTGAACGGTCAGGCCTGTCTGTGCTTGATTCTACACCACACCGCAGTATGTCAGAGAAAAAGAGAGAGAGGGAAAGTAAGATCTTAAAGGTGATTTATTTGTTTTATTTTTTTCTTGAAAGACCCTTGCTCATTTACACCGAAATGGAAAGTCGTGTAACTTCTTACTAACTATTGTACGTTTACAAAAATACAGCACTAAAAAGGACAGAACATGAGATAACGTTTTTAACATATAAGGGTGTACAAACTAAATAAGGACTATTTATTGATAACTTTTTTTTTTTTGCTACTCTTATAAAATAGCTCTGAAATGAATTAGGCAGTCTTAAAAAGAATGTTGCAATGTTGTCGAAATGCCAAATAATGGAACGTTTTATGGTTTTGTACATATTATGCTTACCTCAGGTTCTTTTGGTGTGTGCTTTGACCTGATTTTTCTGTATAATGGCTAAATAACTCGGTAATGAATACCTATTTTCTTGAGTTTCATAACTGGAATTTACATTTACCTATCTATCATTTGCAAATATGTTTATTTTTTGTCTCTTTTGGAAGGGGGGGGGGGGTAGATTTATTGTGGCTTGCTGGAATTGAGTGTTAATTTTTTCTCTTTTTAAGTATTGCGAACAAAGTAAAAATAGAGAACCTATATTGTGTAAAAAAAAAAAGAAAAAAAAAGAATACAATAAACTTAAAGTGTCTGCCTATGCATGTTTTATAAAAATCAAACAAAGGAAATAGAAAATCTGAATACCTTGGCTGTGGAAGCCTGTTTTGAAATATATTGCGCTTTAGTGAACATATACTGGAAACGTATACCTGCATACTTTCAATTAACACCATGATGCTCTATGCCTTCAACTTCTTTTGTAATTGAAGCATTTAATTATCTAAGATGGACGAGAAATCATATTTTTAACCTGCGCTTGTAAGTGCACACAGTCCAATTAAGCATGTTTGACAATTCTTGTGAGGTGTGTGGTTACAATGTGGAACTCAAAAATGCATGATTAGCTGTTTGTGTCATATAACAGGTAAATCGGTTTTGTTCTGTTTTGTAAATGTGCCACAGAAAGTGTAATTTGATTATTATTACTATTATTATTTGGAACTCTGCTTTGTATATCAGTTACAGGTTTGATACTGCTCAATACTTTAAGATGAAACAAAAAAAATACTTCAATCTTTTTTAAGAACTGCTTAAGTGCCCAAGTAATTCACTACACGACATGAAGCCTTGCTTTTGTAATTTAACTTCAAAACTGTTGGCAGATGAGGCATGCACTTGCAACTATGAAAAGTATTTTATATAACTGTTCAATAAAAATGTGCATGAATTTCAACTTGAAATGAACCTGCCTCTCCTCTATGTGTGTGTGTGTATGTGTGTGTGTGTGTGTGACTTAGGCCTCCACCAATGATTATGCAACATAAAACATCAACAATAGAACAATTCACACCTCGAAGTTCAAGAGGGGAAAATATATAATAGACCTTTAAAAAGCCCTCCAACCCTACATATTACCTCCAACTGTCCTCTATATGGAGCCATATCGTCTTTCCATTGTTAGGAGTTGATTTTTTGTAAAATAGTCTTAGTGTTTTGCTGTTCTGTGTACAATTTTTTCTCAAGTGGAATTTGGCATTGACTGCCCAGTATGCAGATAGGAAATTGCTCCTTGGCAATTTTACAACAAAGGTGTTTCCTCTTCATCAACCTTCGTGACTTCTTTGATTAAACTCTGGAGACAAAGCCAAGATTGCGCAAGTATACCTGTCTACATAAGAGACAAATACCTGCAGTCTTCCCCTTTTTACAAAGATAAAATGTGGATTGGAGCGTAGAGACGTAGACTTTCAGAACAATTTGTTTTTTAAATTCCAGAGCAGATTTGCACCTCAGAAATACACATTTTTAAGCATAATGAGGATTCAAAATAACATTTTTTCTTTACATTAACTGCTCTTCTGCCATGAATCTAGATAAGATACTCCAACGTCAACCCTAAGTTTCACTAAACAGCCTATTTTCTTGTTTCTGCTCCTGGTTTCTGAAGTGTCCTTCAATGTTCTGTTCAACTGAAATCAAACACAATGCTCAAATGAAAGGAAGTAAACTCTGGCATCCTGTTTTTTGGGAGGGCCAAAAAACAGGAGCTAGATTTTGTAGCCTCAGAGGGATAATGTGAACACTAAGTGAGTTTGATCTTTAAGGGACAATGAAATGAGGACTAAGGCCGGTTGTTTACAGCTTCTGTTTGGCAGTAAAACGCTTTTGGTGTCATATAACAGCCTCAGCAAAGATATTTTAGCTATCATTTAAGATGCCTAAATAGTAATATGGTTTAGCCTCTCTGTAGCCCTTTAACATTCTGCATGGTGACCTACCTGAGGTCATCTCCATGCATTCAGGAGGCACTGCTCCACACACAATGAAGAATAGTGAAACGTCATGCTTGATATTTGAGCAGCTCCCTTGGGCTGGCTCTGTGTCGTCTGTTCCAATCATTGTTCAACAAAACAAATGTTATTTTTTATCAAGTATGTGCTGTTGATCCACACATGCATGTGACAGCTAGTATGAATCGGAAATGTGAGGCAACACGCGCAAGTGTGATCCAAGTAGTTCCCGTTAATGGATGGGTGAGGCTTCTGAAACACAAGTGCCTCACATCAGTTCATCTTATCATATGATTTATTTGATGCACGTTTCTTAGATAGCATATTTTTTGGTTGGCATCATCGTTCACAAATGAAATTGTTTTTGCACCCCGCGGTCTCCAGTAAGCCCCAGCCTCCTCCCAAATTGGTCAAGTGGTGTCAGAGCAGGAAAAAATAAGAGATGGGAGTTGACGTTGCATTGAAACACGTTACTCCAAACTGAGATTCCTGTCAAATAGGATTGAGGCTTGCACCCACTGGCTGCCTTGCGCTGGTCTCCACAGCCACCCATTTTACGTCAGAAAAGGGAAGCCAGTGTATTTCCTCCCCTTCTTTATCTAAAGGAAGTGCCAAAATAAGCATCAGCAGTGGAGCGCCCAAGCTCGGACACCTTTTCCACTGGTCAGTCAGTTAGCGTCTGAGGAAGAAATCAGAGGGGTTCACAGCCGCCAGGATCACCATGAAGACCATCAGGGTTCTTGTCCTCCTTCTCCTAGCATCTGTCCATGTCTTCACTCCAGGTAAGGAAACCATTCAAACTGTCTTTGACTGATACATGCTGTTAGATTTCAGTGAATCAGAGCTGAGGGCCATCAAAAGTCTTCAGCTCTCTTTAACTAAGATAGTGTCAGCCTTTTTTCTGTGCATAGTCAGTGCAGAAATGATTTCCTTTGTGGACGTGTGAAAGAAAATTGCAACTTATATCTTATAGTGTCAAAAAATTGACTCCATTGTTGTGAGAAAATAAATATAATTTTTTTGTTGTTGTGCAGCAGTGGTTGTTGGGATTGAATGTGTTATATGTTTCACTCTTTTTTTTTTTTTTTTTTTTTTTTGGTCATGTAATTTTGTTTTGTTTCGGTATGTGCAAAGATAAAGATCACAATGTTGTTCAAAAGACACTCACACTTTGAACGTTACCTCGGAGACAACCACTCAACGAATGCGTTTCCATTTATCCAGGCTGAGATAAGATCTGTGTGTGTGTGTGTGTGTGTGTGTGTGTGTGCGTGCGTGCGTGCGTGCGTGTGCATCTGTGGGCGTGCATGTCTTCAATTGTCCCCTGCTTTTATTGCAGACCATTTGTACTAACAAGAAAGAAAAACTTGCAAGTAGTTTGTTATTTTTGCTAGATTTAGTCAAAGTGAAGGCAGAATTTCTTTTTTCATTATGAACATAAGAAATCATCAATCAAAACCTCAGAAATGAGGGATCTCAAGTGCCAAAGTGACAAATGACTGTCTCCTGGTTGAAGCAAAGCAACAAAAAAAAAAGGGGGTGGCTCTGATTTATTTGTTTGTTTTTCTTGTGGAGAGGGAAAATAACTTTTATCTGTCCTGCACTGACCAGATAGGTGATCTAACAGCAGATAGCCAGTGGGAACCAAGCTGCCCCCTCTCTCACAGAGAAAACAGATCATTGTCCTGAGACCAAAACGTCCCAACTGGCAACAAATCTACTTCCAGCGTTTAGCAGTAAACATCTGGAGGAAACACCCTCACCCTGCCCGCTGCTCACCCAACAGAGACAGTTTTACAATTTTTTTTTCTCCACAGCATATAAAGAAAACCAATATGAAGAAAAAGAAAAAATAATTAGTTTTAAGCTTGGCCGTCTAATATGTTTGTATATTATGTGCAGACAAAAAACAGACTTGAAACTTGGACTTAAATCAGACTGAAGAGGAGTGGAGGCTGTACTTATATACTACACCCTAATTATTAGACTATACAGTGAAAGGACTTAGTCTCAGCTATGTAGAAAACAGTTTTAATACACATAAAAATCTGTATAAAATAATGGTCTGCATTCAGAGGCTTTAAAGATTTGACTTGAAGCAGCTAAAGGACTTGAGACTTGAGACTTACTCCAAAATTCTTAAGACTTAACTTGGATTTGTTTAGAGTGACTTAAAGGACTCGATATGTGCAATAAAAGTACTTGAGCCCAGACTTGCACTTGATTTGGTTGTTTTTTTAGGTTTTTTTTAGATAGAATTTGGATTTGCTCCAAAATACACCAGACTTGACTTGGACTTGTCTGTAATTGATTTAAGGTTGACTTGGACTTGTCTCAAATGACTTAAAGGACTTAAAATTTGACTTATAACTTGCTCTAAAATACTTATGACTCAGGTTTGACTTGTCTTGCATTACTTAATGGACTTCAGACTTGACACATGTGGTAAAATACCTGAGGCTTGACTTGGACGTGTCTTGCATTACTTAATGGACTTGAGAAGTGACTTGGACATGTCTTAAATGACTTACTGTAAAGAACTTGAGACTTGACTTGGATTTCTCATGGCATGAAGAGTTCATCTAGTCTTCTAGCTACTAACACTCATAAAGCCAGACAGAGCTGCATGTGGTCTGTGCTGAAACGTGCAGTTCAGCCGTTCAGCGAGCGCTCTGGTGTGAAATATGTTGAATGTAGTCACAGCTGACAGCGGTGAAGACAGGAAGCCTGGCTGCACAGGTCAGGGGGACAACAATAGTGTGTCTGGGACAGGATGCAGCTTCACACTGCTGCGGTGCTTCAAGCAGAGGATATCCACCTCAACACACCACGACCGCCACCACTATCTTGACTTCTCATCCTCAGTCTGACACTTGGAGCAAGGGCAAGCCTCTGTCTCAGACACTGGCCTTTAAAGCCGTGCCAAACAGGAATAATGCAAATAAGCATCTGTGAACCTAAAATAGAGAATCTGTCTGAGGAAATGTTTTACAAAGGCAAATGTATGCTGGTGTTTTCATGATGGGAGCATTTTTAATTCCTAGATAACACAAGTTTTAAATATTGCACTCAGACAGTAAGGATGTAGAGCGTAAGAGTCAGCAGGATGGTTTAGTGATCCCAGTGTCCAGTGACTGTGAGCACAACGTTAGTCTAAAGCAATCAGTAAAGACATCTTTGATACAGTTGTGAATGGAGCAATGTGATCGCTGATTTCATCTGTAACATAAAAACATGCTATTTTAAAATGTCAGTCAAGCTCCATGGTTGTGGTGTGACATGTCACAGTTGTGTTTCTGCTTTACAGTTTCATCAGAAGGTTCAGATGAAACAGACAAACAGCAAAAAGTGGACAAATCTACAACATCAGCACCAACAGTAAAGCCACAAAGTGAGTGAAGCATTAAAAGAATAGTTCAACATTTTGTGAAATTAATTTTTCTCCTTTTGGTGGAGAATTAGATGAGAGGATTGATACCACTCTTATATGTGCATTAAATATAAGGCTACAGCCTACAGCAGTTTAGCTTAGCACTAAGACTGGAAACAGGGGGAAACAGCTAGCATGCCGCCGCCCACCAGCAGCTGTAAACCTCAGTAATTAACATGTTATATCTCAGTTGTTTAATTTGTACAAAAATTGAAACCAGGGGCATTAACTTCCTGGAGTCTCAGCTGGTTGCCTGGCAACTGCTCCTAACCAAGAAATCGTCTGGCACGTAACTTCTCTTAAAGGACCAGTGTGTGTTCCACAGAGCCCACCATGTTGCATCGCCATGTTTCTACAGTAGCCCAGAACAGACAAACCAAACACTGGCTCTAGAGAGGGCTGTTCACGTTTTTTGCCAATTTCGCAGCCACTGTAGTTTCTCCTACATGCTTGGGAAGGGAGGGGTATTCAGTTGGTTGCAATCTGCAACCTCACCACTACATCCCACTAAATCCTACACACTGGTCCTTTAAAACTCCTAATTGTCATTTTTATACTTTAGTTTTTTTAACTGATTAAACAACCGAATTTTGTTATCTTTGGACTGAGACTGCGGCTAGTATAGCTTCATATTTAATGAACAGATATATGAGTCTTGAGAAGAATCATGAGACATCATGAGAATAAATAAAAGAATTTATCTATTTTTTTTCACAGTAGACAAACTGCTGTGGGAACTGCAGGGTGGGGCAGAGTGTAAATTTAGATTTATACAATCCTGCATGTTGTCGTGTAGCCCAGATTCCTCTGTTGAAATAACAGTGATTGTTTGATTCCGGTGACAGCATGACCAGAGTTTATTTTCTACACTAACTTACTTACGCAACCCTTTTTTTTTATTTCAATGCCTCTCTTTTTTTTTGCATTCCAACAGCAACGACACCTCCTGCATCAACACAAGCAGCAACACCAGCTACAACACCAACAACAACAGAAGCAACAACAATCATATCAACAACAAAAGGTTGGAGGATGGATGGATGGATGGATATATAGATATATAGATAGATAGATAGATAGATAGATAGATAGATAGATAGATAGATAGATAGATAGATAGATAGATAGATAGACCATTGTTCTGAAAACAGGTATTTTCCCTTTTTCCCCCCAAAACAGCTGTGTCTCCAGCCATAACAACTGTGAAGCAATCTTCCTCAATTCCACCAGCATCACCAGACCAGAAGACTGTGAGCACTCCTCCACCAGGTGCTGAAAGTCAGACTTGAATACCTTATGCAATCTTTGTTTTTCATTGGTTTGGTGGAGATACACAGCGGTATGTTATAGTGAAGTGTGACAGAGATTATTTGGGCACTTAAATAAACTCTATCTGTGTCAAAAAAAAAAAAAAATGCTTTTGCAAAGTTGGCCTGATGGTGGTAAAGTGAAGCACGTCAAAAGTTTGGGTCATAAAAATGCTGCAGACCTGGAGGATGAGTCAAAAAAAACAATTTATCAGAGTCATAATAATTATTAATCATCATAATTAGCAATATCATTACTGATGGAGATTTGTTAAATTTACATGAGATTTTTTTTTCTTTTCTTTATTAACTTTAATAGCTAAAGAGCAAACTAACATTACGCAGCCAAGATCCTCTAACCATCCAAATCCAGGAAACCACTCAGATGAACAGGAAAATGTGTTACCAGGTAAGTGGACATTGGTACAAGTATTACATCATTACAAGTACTAATTTTTTATTTCTTAAGACTTTTCTTACTGTTTGACAGATTATTAGAGCTTGTAAAACTTAATATGTTATCATAGTTTATCCGCCAGTGAGTGATTGATGTAATCTTTTTCAAATGTGTTGACAGCATTATTAAAACTACTTTAAATTTTGTTAGGACCAGATGACACCAACCCTGCACAAGGATCAAATGGTATGTACAAAATTAAATCAAATCATAAGCAAGTCAAATTAATTAAAAAAACATTATATTCATGAGTAAAATATAGACATAAACAGTATTTAAAGTTTAACTAAAATTGAGATATGCTGATCTTTATTTCCTGCAGATACAACTACTAATGCCACAGGTACAGTATGTCAGTCATATACACTACATTACATGTTTTGTCTTGTAGAGAACAAGCCCTTCTTTCTAATTATCATTTTCTTTATATTTATGTATTTACATTCATAGATAAAAATGTAATGCCAACATAATATGACATATGATCACAAACATCCTCTTTAGTCAACACTGTCTGTGAGGTGGATACATTTACTCTAATGGCTTCACACATCCATGACAATGTACAGGCAACCATGTAACCATGTAAAACCATAAACCATTTACAATCTTACAAACTTATTCTGAACTCTGTAACTGTAACAATCTTGACTGACTTCTCATATTTGTATATCTTTATTAATTTCAATATGATAGCATTACCTTGAACTGAGACTATTATAGCTGGGCCTTCAGCTAAAATTATCTCTGTTAGAAATCTGTTAAAATCAGCAGGAGGAGGCTTGCAGCTCTCTCTCAAATAAACAAACAAACAAAACTACAGTCATGTGTGCTGTTATTATTCATGTATAAATAAAAGAAAAATACATTTGTCTCCAAACTTATTTGGTCTGCTACTCAGAGCTTTAATAAATGCACTACTATTTGAAAATAGGTTTCCAGCTGGACTGGCTGACAGGACACTAATACTCGCTTAGTATGATGCTAACAACATATTAATACAATGGGAAATCCCATAAAGAAATGGCAAAGCTAGCAGAGTTTTCCCAACAAAATTTCCAAACAAACAACACTATAAGGGGGCCTTGAATTAATACATTAAGAACATAACTACAGCATGTGCAGCGAGCTAGTCTCAGCTTCAGGAAGCCAAAAAAATATTGTCTTTGGGAAGGCCAAGGGGATAATTTTTGGTCCCATCCACTATAAATCAAAATGTAATTGGTTAATTCACCTGTCACTTTCTGAACAAACACAGTAATGAATGAGTCCTAACTAATGAGTGAGCCAGCTAACCCTTTCTCTTCCCAGAGACAACAACAAAAATAAATCTGATTGGATAATTCTATTTTCATAGTTTAAGAACAGTAACTCTTTCATTTCTGAAGCAAACCTTATGGGAAATGAGGCTAAAATTGGAATAATTATTAAATGAAAGAGATTAAATATAACATTTAAAATGCTGATATGTTTGTTCTTCTCTGAAGGCCCAGAAGGCCCTAAGACTTCCCCTCCGCCTAGCACCAGTCCATCGAAGGTAGGAAATGGGAATGAAATGGCTAAAGAGAAAGGTGCTGGTAAGTTATACTGAAGAAGTCATATTAAATAATGAATCATTCTCAATCATACTGTTCACTAACAAGGGACAGGAAGCTAATCAAAAAACACATTATTTCAAAAGGTTCTCAGACTGGCAGTGATGAGAAGGCTCCCCCCAAATCAGGTAATGTACTAAACTGTACTCTGCTCTTGTTCGCTGGGTGTGCTCAAAGATGGAGGTTTTAAAATGATCTAACAGTGACTCCTTATATGTGAAAGGGGTCACAAAATCAGTTATTGCAAGTTCAACATTTTAAAGAAAAAGTAATCATATCATACTGTACCATGCTAACACTAATTGGGGATTTCGTCAAAATTAAGACCAATAATGAAGCAGTTGCAGCCCTTTAAAGTAAGAAAAATTAACCTTTAGTGATCATATCCATGGATTGAGGCCCTGCAGTGTGGAGACTATGATGTTAAAGTGATTGGTTTGATTGGTATGCTGTAGTTTAAGGTCAACTGCTTCATCGCTTGTCTACCAGTGACATTTTATGCTCAACAGACAAGTCAAACTGGATTGATGTTGTTGACGATCTCCTCCCGTTTTACCCTCAGACAAAAGGCTGTGGTTGATCTTGTTGCCTGTCCTCCTGGTTGGAGCTGCTGCTGCCATCATCCTCAAATTCAAATACAAGAAGGCCCACGATCACACAGGTACACACAGATAACTCACTTATACATCATTTAAATGAAAAGATACATATTTCAGCCCCTAAATGAGCTCTTCTCTTCTATTCAACAGAAACCATTGATAGTGGAACTGAGAAGTAAGTTTAAACTTTGCGTCATGTAATGGATTGTATTTTAAATGTGCATTTACAACCAAAGCATTCACCCCTTTTGTCTCCTGAACTCTCTGCAGTGCATCTTTCCAAAGCAGACCTGAAAGCACCAAAGATGGTGTCATGCTCCTCGGAGTTAAGTCATCAGGCGGTGAAGAAAATGGTGAGCTGCCTTCCATCTATTTCCTGCAAGAGCTCCTTCCAAGTTCCTTCTGTTTTTGCATTCTTCCATTACTTGGTAAAGCTGTTTCTCCAGACACAAACTTGCAATTATTCCAGGGAAGTTACTGGCTTTTAATATCTCATTGTGCTGTATGGACTTTTGGGCTTTGCTGGGCAACAGAAGGTGTTTCCTGTGATTTCGCGCCCCCGCCCTCGAACAAGCAGCAGGGCTTGAAAGATAGGGACTTCCTAACATAAACACAGATTATTTTGGACGGCAGCTATTGTGCAGCCAGTAAATGTCAATGTGGCCCAGACGTTGTGGGCATGTGTGTTGGTGGAGTGAATGCATGTGCACATGCACGTGTGAGCATATGTGTCATACGGGGTTTATACACACATTCTATACCCCTACACCTCCACCCATAAAAAAAAAACTTGGTCACTAAATATCCTGCCTTCCTTCCCTAATACAATCGGGCCTAGATGACTTGACTGTGAGCTTCGGAGGGAAATGGAGTCATGCTTTTGGAATTTTGCTGAGGAAGAAAGTGTTTACGTTGTTACAGACTACTGGATTTCTTTGGATTGCAGCTTTATAAATTCTTATCTGACTGCCAAACTTGTTCCCCACATACTGTACTCTACACAGATAAAACCTTACAATCCCACGCTCAAGCTAAAAGCTCAATAACAAAAACAGCTTCTTTTTTGAATTAATGTTATTTATCAGCAATTACACCAGAAAAAATAAGCTTATCGGTCCTAAAAATTAAATTTAATATGATGATTCAATACATTTATATGACGCTTGGCTTCAGGAAATCGTGCGATTTGGTTTTCAACCAGTTTTTTACATTTTCACCTCATAACCAGGGTCACATACTCGCCCTTACTCTACATAGTCAATGCAGCACTGCCGTCTAGTGTTTCATCGTTGCAGGAAGGAAAAAAAAAAAGGAAAAGCTTAAATACAAGACACCAACCCCAGAGAATTATTTAGATCTATTCAATCTCTATGTTTCTCTATCTATGTTTCAGCTGCTGCAAGATAAAATGAAGGCGACCAGTGGATGATTCACAAGTGTCGCCCACGCGGTGATGTTCTGGAGGAAACTGTTTAGATGACAGATTTTTTTTAAATTTTTTTGTGAATTTTGTGAAACATTTTGAACAGCAGTTTTATGTATGATTCTGTATTCTAAAAGCAGTGTTTTTGTGACTGTGACAATGAGAAGTGAACTTATTCTCAATCACAAAAGTTCCTAAAGACTTAAAACTCTTCGAATTGAGAGCATAAGCAATACTCTGTAAGCAGGTGAATCACTGCCTGTGGAATACAGTAAATCCATTTTTAATCTTTACAAACTTTTACTTCAGTATACTATTGACAAAGACATGTTGTGTCACAAAACACATTTTCTGTAAAGTGCACTGACCTCGGATCCAACAATATTGGATGTAATAAATCACTGTTAATTGCATAGTTTTATAATTATCATATGCTTTGGTTGGTTTGTTACACATCATTTATTTGCCTTGAATTGTTTTACAGATTATGATGGCATTATTTTGTGATTGCATAGAGTTGTATTGTTGTCCTTTGTCACTGAAAGAACAGACCTTTATGAGGTGTGAGATGTTTTTTTTCCTGTTTTTCTATGTATCTTATAAAGTTTTGTTTAAAAGGAGGTAGCTAAATATTATTCCATCAGTGTTCTCTACTTGGAATTTTTTTTGAAGCCAACAATCTTTCCTCTCGTGACAATACTGCACATCCACAGGCAATTTGGTTTGTGCATGTGGCTAAACTCAAAGTAGTGAGAATCTGCAGTAAAGGTGTTTTTGAATGTGTATTTTTGCATCAAGCACAAGAAAAAAGCACAGTTGATGCAGAGGATTGTAATCTAAAGACACTGGAACTGTTTTATGGCAAGAATTAAACCTCTAATAAATCATGACAAAATGTTTTGTTATTCAGCCTCAATGCATAAAATTTAATCTTAAATTTATCTTGGATCTTTAGTTGGTTTACTGAAACACATATTTTGCTCGATTAGATATTTATAGGGAATACACCTTTCAACAATTTTATAAAAATACACTAAACGTAATATAGAAATAAATGAATCATTTTAGCTGTGAAATGATATTGACTGTTCTATTAGACTTCAACAAATAACCTTTTAAATTTATTTTTAGTTGCTCTTCTTATGTGTCTGTGGGACTTCAACAAACCCAGTAATCATACCTGCGTAGCCTGATGAAAAACCTGTTAAAAATCATGTTTGTCTTTATGATGGCAGGAAATTTGGGAATAATATGTTTTATGCAACCCATGACCTCCACTGGGTGTAAGTGCAGTGATTCGCCACTGGGGGGAGCAGACTGTCAACACAACACAAGGGAGCTCAATTCTTTGGCCTCCAGTTCTTACGCAAGTGTTTATTGCAGAGGGGTTTCATGAGGTTGTTGACAGAGGAGTGAGATATAGGCCACCAATGCTAAAATCTCACTCCGTGTCCCTGCTTGATTCACAGCATAATTTTCATACAGTACATAAGAAATCCAAAACTGTGTCATCGAATCTTTCCACGCTGACGTTTTATTAAAGGAACAATACCTGCATCGATTCAAATGACTTAATAAAAAGACGCTTTTGCCATTTTGTTGTTGTGACCTCCATTTTGAACTGATTCACACTCTGGCTCTATCTCTGTGGCCTTTGTAAGCTGAGACTGGGTAACAGCTTTGACTGTGGGCACATTTCCACCAATCAGACAGTGAGCAGATTGGCAGAAAGCCCATCACACACAAGTATAATGCCTTACCACCTGTGGCATGGGCTGAATTACATTCAAGATGCCATGCCAGACTTTTTCCCCTCACAGTGTTTTATCTCACTATTTAGGTCAAATAGCTACTTTTCCATTTTCAAGATGTTTTCACTTTCTCTTTTAAAGCACGTTAAACCTCTGACGGCAAAAAAATCAATATAAATGTTGCCCTTAGATTTCATTTCAATCGAGTGCCTTTTTTCTCTTGTTACATAACTGAAACTGGCTGAATGTCGCCTTTGTAAGGCAGCAATCTCATTTATTGAAAACTCCTGTATGCTTCACTAATGGAGGTATGTTTCACATAGTCGATCTCTAAATCTGATATGTTTGCAGCAGATTGGACAGTTTAGCATAATGAAAATTGCTGCCTTAGCGGTTTGCTCTCGAGGAAGTGACTTACATAAAATGTCCATAAGAAAATGGGGTCAACTGGTTTGAATTCATAAAACTGACACATCAAAGCCCTTTTGACCCATAATTCGTCAAGGACAGGATTTAGATGTCAGCTAAAGACGAACACGTTATGGCTCTGTTTGAACTCATTATTGAATTAAGGACCCAAATGAGATACAAGTTTGCTTTGTCTCTAATTGGAACCCTCATGTTTGTCAAATAAACACATTCATAGTACTTTACCTTTAGATGGCCTTTGGTCTATTTTATCGCCTAATTTGTGCCAAATCAACACAACTTTCCTAGCTACCAGGTACCTCAAGGAGTGTCACAGTCTAATTATTTCAACTGTGAAGGGAACACTAATGAAAAGATGCATTAAAACCAGGTGTTAATATGACTAGGATTTTGTATTTTTGCAGGGACATGTAGAATCTAGTGACAGTACTACATGAGATGATGGAGATCTGTATTAAATGGATAAAGCACAACAAGAAAACAGAGACAATATTTATCAGGTATAAAGGAGTAAGAAAGTGATAACCATGAAAGTATTTTGTCTGCTTACTGTAACAAAGAAAAAACTTATTTTTTACTTGAAGGACTTTACTCCCTCATTTAAAGACATGTCAGCTATGTGCAAGACTAGCAAGCCTCTGGCATGCACAAGGAATACTCCTGCACATGCAACCATCTATCTCCCATGGCAGAGAAATGCAACTCAGCAAAAAGACTCCTGTTGTTAAATTTCATGGGGGGAGCGAGGTAGCACGTTTTACTGAGCAGAGAGTGGTGCCAGCCTGGCATACCAGCCTTCTTAACAGAGGGTTCGTTTGAACTACGATGGATTAGTAACCTGAAACACAACACGTTTTATCTTTTTGCCTCATCCGGAGAAACAAGAGCTGGCACATGGAGCAAATTCACAAGTAGATTTTGGTTGCCTTACCAACAGGGAGTGAAGGTCAAAACGCAGAGGTGCTTGACATTACTGTAGCCTGCTCTTCACTCTTTTAAAGTCTTTGTACACCAGATGTTTGCTACACAAAGAAACATGATAGCTCTCAAAGGAAAGGTTTTAAGATTTCCATTTTGAAGTTCTTTTTACCGGTGAAATTCAATAGAGATCACAAATTTGCATCAAGCTCTGGTCTGCATAACTGGAGCGCAGAATGTTACAGAGACACAAGTTGCAGTACACGGAAAAGCAAAGATAATATAACGGCAAAATGCAACAGAGACGCAGGGAGACATCTTAGCACTGACAACAACAAACGGATTGATCTCCCAGCTGCTGTAAACACGGAACGTCTCCTGAGCTTTTAGTTGCAGGGTATTATTTCATGCATGAGTTCAGAGAGGGCTTTCTCCCTGAACTCTGAACTTTAGGGACACTCAGGAAAAAAGCAAAGTTAACAAACTTAATTGTAATTTACATTCATCACTAAACAAAATCCTCTTGATAAGTATATATTGATAAGTATACCAATTACAATGTTTTTTTTATTATCTTCTTAGCGTAACATGCCACCTGGTTCCTGTAAGATTTTTAGGTTTAAGAATCTCAGTTCACTTGTTAATATTGGTTATGTGTGAATTAATGTTGTTCCCATCACTAAATATATCACTGTATTGCCCTGATTCTGCTGCTGTATATATGTTTTTACTGTCAGCTGTAGGCATTGCAGTAATATCACATAGTGCTACTTTATTTTCATTGAGGCTCCTTGGTTAACCCACATTGTTGCAAAGTATGATGGCGTCAACAGATAAGAATCAGGGCACTAGTGAGACAAGTTTCAGTCACCATGTTTTTTTTTCCTTATTCCATTGTACAGCAAATACATGTTGAATTTGAGGTTTAAATATTCCAGTGAAGTTCACACTCAAAACTACAGACTTGTTCAGGATATGAAAACTTTTCACTTACTATTATTTTTCCACTTTATTGGTTGACCTGCATAATTTTACTATTTATATGCCTCCCTGCTTGTTAAGTTTTTATGATACAGTATAAAATGTAGGCTACTAGGTCTGCATGCTTTGCTTTCTCAGAAACTGTGGAATCAACATAAATTTAGGTTCAAACCTCATTAAAACACTGTCATAATGACTGCTGATGTTACACATTTCTGGACTGTGGTGTCCATGCCTTAGATTAGAAACTATTTTTTTCTTCCTCGAGACTGATAGTGCCGCCTTTCTTGACATTAAATCTGCTAAAATTACCTTGATCTGTTGTCACACCGTGATAAAATGCATTTAATGACCTGAATGCTTAATATTATCCTGCGCTAACATCAGTGCCTTTTGCACAGAACTTAAACAAAGGCCTTGCTTATCCAGCACTTTACACAGTATGCCTGCATCCACAAAGGCAGTAACACTAGCTAAAGCATGTGACTTTTTCTGAGGCATATCTAGTTCTCCCCATGTGACTGGAGGAAAGCACTCTCTCGTCCACTGGATTCCATTACCCTCAGCCAGCAGAGCTGCTGGGGGTAAGAGGTTGCAGATCCAGTTACTGAGAGAAAATTTCTGTTGAGACCGTGTTTGATTGGGGATAAACTACTGATGAGCCAAACAACTGTGGTCAGTGTTTTATCTGCCAAATGTAGACATGGATAGGCCTACACACACCGATACAGTAAGATGAGACATATTGGATCAGTTAACCTGGGCTTCCTCCCTTCCTCGTGCAGAGGACCACAAACGTCTGTTTTGATTTGTTTTAGACATCCATCTGAGATACTGATCTTTGTGCTGATAATTACATGCCTGTGGTAGATGAAAGGCACCAGAATTTCATTCTCTCAGCAGCTATTCTTGAATATTTTCACATATGCCAACCACTAATAATGCTTCATTTTACTGCAGACCCCTACACCTTCTCGATTTGGCACACAAGGGTCCCAGGACACAATTTTGGAAACCAGTGCTTTTCAGATCAAACCACAAGACTCCATATTCATGCTTCTGCCTCATGTTTCATGTGTTAATTGTGCTGAAAATGCTACCCACGCTTCAGCTTTTAAGATAAGGATTTGCCTTTATAAAGATTCATGAGGGATGTAAGATATGATAAAAACACGCTATCTATTAATGTACTGGATAGTAACATTTAAACAAATATTCTCGTCATTTAAACAAAGATTTAAAACCATCATTAGCATACAGTCAAAGCTTCAAGGGACTTGTAGTTGTTAAATGATATAAAATATAGTCATTGGTGTAAATTTGTATAGTAGATGGTACAATTTGTGTTAGAGTATGAACTCCTCTTCGTGCACCTATATTTCAACTGCATGGTTGTATTCAATTTAAAATTTACTCTAATCAAGAATAAGCTAATGTTAAAAATGTTTCTTTGGCCCTTACACCACAAAAAGGTTAAACCAAGACTTTCTCTGAATGAAATAAAGTATTTGAGTTCATGTAATGCTTCATTTGTGCCCAGTTTTGAAAATTGGAATTGATTAAGACACTAATATATTTGTAATATTTACTAATATTAAATATTTTTCCAAATAAAAATGTCTAGAAAGCTGATATTTGCCTACATCCTGTGAAACAGGTGGGTGAACCCTCGTGTGCAGACAAAGGGCAGGATTCAGGTGGATTCATCATAACTCAGCCCTTTTTCAAGGCAAACTCAACTCACAGGCTACAGCCGGCCTGTTGCTCCGTCCACGTAGCAACCAAAGTATCCTCCCACAAGTATTGGTCAATTATTTAATTCGAACGCTATTTCACGGCCAATCAGGAAGACGCTCGAGCCTTCGTCGAAAGACGTGCTCTGATTGGTCAAACCCTCGGGTCAGCTGAGTAGGAGGAAGGTATAAATACTCCTCAGAACTTTACCTTGTGCAGTGTGTTTTCGTGTGTCTGTATGTATGTCAGTGTGGGAGAGAAAGAGAGAGGGCGTGCGCGTATGAATTTATTCATGAGAAACCGTCTAACCTAAATTATTTTGCACTAAATAATATTTAAGGTAAGTAATTTCAATATTGACCAGAAATGATATAGCTAGCTGAGTAGTTAACTTCTGTTTTGTCGGGGGCGGGCATGAAATGACTGTTATTAAGTGCTACATTTTCACAGTTTAAGTCGTTTACATGGTGAAGTAATTACCTTAATGAGCCACCTGGCTCTTCATGAGCTAAAAACAACCCGTTTCGACTGTTTCATTAACGCCGCTACATCATTTTTTTCCAGGCAGCTTTGCTAAAACCACAGGAAAACAGCCCACTCCTGGTGAAATCAAGACTGTCACCATGGTTGCCACAAGCACATTAAAGACCAAAAGCAGCGAATGCATCTCGGATTTGCTTGAGCGAAGATATGACCAGGCTTGCATTGAGAAAGGTAAGCTTACCGGGTCTTTCTCTGTGTGTTTTTTGTCTTTATTGCTAAACTGCTAGTTGCTGGATACTTCCAGTTGTGTGCTTGTTTATCCCTGTGTGGTGCATGGCTGCAGCAGTGGAGGGGGGTGGGGGGGAGGCAACAGAGGATGAAGTCATCCCTTCAGTCTGCCTGCACAACAGCAGCCTGCGTACAATAGCAGGCTGCAAAACCATCTTTTTGCAGTCAACCGCTGACTTGTTGTTATGTAAACCCTGTGTTTAGATTGGTTTGATTCCCATCTTAAGGTTTTGGACAGTTTAGCAATCCTACTGTGATGTTTATATAAATGTTTGTTTTTTTTTGTTTGTTCTTTGTTTTTGTTTTTTAAAAATATCCAGAAATTGCAACCAGAAGGGAGTTATGAATTCCCACAGTCTCTCATCCATTGGCAATTTTAGACTGGTCAAATCTTAAGAGCAAACCTGGATGTGATTTGTGCATGCTACCATCTTGAAATGGCCATTTATTGCTCCGCACTATTTGGATGTTAAATAAGAAAGCTACAATTGATTCCCAAGTGTTCAATTTTCTTTATTTTCCCCAGAACTGGATTTCTGGGATCACTGCTTGGCTGAGCCCCAGAGGAGTGCAGATGTCACTGAAGACAGAACTTGTCAACAGCTGGCCAAGATGTTTGAGAACTGCCTGTCACGAGCCAAGAAGACAACGCTGCACTGCTCCTCTGTACTGGTACCCGAGAAGCTCACGCGGAGGATAGCTCGGGAAGTGCTGCGGCTGGCGTCTTGCGAGCCCTGCGGCCTGCGTGGCTGTGTCCTCTACGTCCACCTGGAGCTGGACAAGGGCTGCAAGCGGCTGGAGCGCATCGTGTACGACGCCAGTGTGGTGCCCACATTTGAGCTGACACTTGTGTTCAAGCAGGATGGCACCGCCTGGCCCAGCCTGCGGGACTTCCTTTTTATGGGAACCTGCTTCGCCCCGACTTTCAGACAAGTACTTAAACTGAGTCCAGGTTTCCGACTTGTAAAGAAAAAACTGTACTCCTCCTCGGCTGGTACCGTGGTAGAGGAGTGCTGAACTTTGGGAGGGATTAGTGGGATATCTGGTTTCCTGTGGGTAAACGCACTTCTGCCCAAATGTAAATGACACTTGACTGGTGTCACATTTTCTACAGTGTTTTTGTAATACAGTTTGTCAGTTCATCTAATAGCAGCCAGTCAGTTCCTGAGTGACTCTGTTTGAGACTTGGGATATAAAAGTTGAAAGCTTATGCATAAATGAGCCTGATAGTTCTGGTTTGGCTTCTGTGTTTCTAAAAGTGCATTTTTTTTATCAGCAAAATTGTAATATTCTGGATGTTTTTTTTGTTTGTTTTCTAACGAGAGCATTTGTTGTTCAAACACTTTTAAATTGTACATTTTTGCAAATGAATGTAAAACTATGTTCATGTTTGAGAGGGACATGCATACCGTGGGTACACCTTTGTGTACACTTTGTCACTAGCCACTTTGTTGATGCATCTGCGTGTTTCCAGATACATTGAATGTGTTCAGCAACAGTAAACACACCTAGGCTTGAATAAGAGACTGAAATTTAGGCAGTCTTTGGGGGCCATATGTAGCTAGTTGTGTTATGCTGTATTTAGGGCTGCGGATATTTAAGCCACTGAATGTCTTGTGTAGATGCTGCTGTCATGGTGTGGGTCTCTCACACTGAGGGAATATGGATGCCTTAAATGTCATAGTAATTTTTTTTTTTTTTTTTTTTCCCCCACTCAGATCACAGCTATGTGTACGTTTTAGTGTCAATGTTTTTTATTGCATTTTTATTTTTATACCCCTCACCCCCAGACGCGCATTGTCAGTGCAGAGCCTTTATAGATTAATAAAAGGATGGATCACTCAAATGTGAAAGCTTATATCTGTTTTTATGTCATTTGATAACCGGGAGGTGCAAAGAAATTACTGGAGGTCCAGCAAGTAATGTTGTTTTTGGTGAATTCCCTACAGTTTGCAAACTTTTTTTTTTTTTTATGCCATTTGAACTCTATTGAAAGAAACTTGTTCTTGTCTATCAGACAATAAAATACTTCAACCTTACTTTACATTTGTAGACTGATTCATATACATATTGTATTTAATGACTAATCTCTGAATAATTTAGTTTGTTCAGCGGTCACAGAACATTACTGTGCATATTCTGGAGCCATGATGAAGCCTGGAGTGGGCAGACAGCAGTGGCACAATGCAGGCTTTTTAAAGCGGACAAAAGGCACAACAAGATCTCTACAAGAATGTGGTGTATGTGTTTATGCTTGATACTGACTAGTATAGCAAAGAATTTTTAGCCAAGCTTCGTAAAAGCCAACAGCAGTCACTGCAAAAAAAGACTATAGGCATCATAATGTTTGGTTTTGGGTGTAACTAATTCAAAGAAATGACCAAACTTGAATATATATAAATCACTGATTCAATCAAGAATGATTCAGTTACTACTCTTGGTACTAGTCCTTACTCTTAAAAGTATTGTTTTAGTGATCTCTTCCCCTTCCACTGGTCTTGTTAGAGCTTAGAAACTTCCTTTTTTTTGTCAGGTCAAGATTGCACAGAGGTTTATACTGCGGAAGAAGCAGCTTTTGGACAAGTGCTGTGCCTGTTTATATAAGCACATCAGCTGCTTGTTGTGTGAATCTGCAGAGTTTGTGTGACATTTCTCTCACTGTCTTTAATGGAGGTGTCTCCATAGTGATTTTGAGGGCTGGTGTTTGTGGGCCAGACAAATGAGGGTCAGATGAATTAAAAATTTTGACACTTGTGTGGGACATTTGTAGAAGTCGCATTTAAACTCAATACTTGTTCCTCCGATTCAGCCTCTCATCTTTGTAATTGCACAGTTTGAGGCTAAAGTAGGCTTCTGACATAATGGTGGACTATTTTATGTTGATTGCGTAAATGTTTTGCCAATTATACAGTCACGTCTCTCATGCACAAACAAGAGAACAGGCTGACTTGGTCACAGTAGGTTAATGACGGAAGCACATGATCTTGTGCAAGATGCATCACAGTCATTGTGAGGGGACAAAGCACCAGTGATCATTTACTCGGCGTCTTACTCTAACCTCGCCTGATCCCTTTCCCTTGCTGTGCTAATGTGGGTCAGCAACACTAGTTTGCATTGTTGAGCCCATAAAAGTATACAATGCTCTGAAAATCTATCTGTGGAGACTCACTGACTATTTTCAAGCTTAAAAAACTGAACTGATTCCAGGTAGCAAACTGTATTTATGCCAAAATATCTAGTTTATGACTTTGGTGATCCCCTGACATTTCATGTGGTGCCAACATGAGGTTGAGGTTTTGAGTGAAATGTCTCAATGACTATTGGATTTATAGCCATGAGATTTGATAGACCACTCACGTTCCCTTCAGGAGTGAATTGTGACGCTTTTAGTGGTTAGCTTTTCATCTACCATCATACTGTAGCACCATCATTAGGTCAAATGTTTAATTTGCCCAATGCTTTGGTTTATGACCAAATACCCACAAAACTACAGACGTTCCCATAGCCTCTGCCAATGGCGGACTCAGGCTGTCTCAGGGGCAGTGACAAAAAAACACAAAGGGCACCTGATGCATTCAATGGGCCCCCACTTCACAATGTTTTTCTCCCATACAGTGCACCCTATAGGGCACCTTTTTCATTGAAAGGGCACCCAAATGTGCACTTCAGTATGTTAGACTAAGGGGAACCCTAAATGTCACTTTTTCCTTTTTTTTTTTTTTTGTTCACTAGAAGGGCAACCATACAGTACCTCCAGCTCACCCCATTACAGCGGGATCATATACTGCATTACATCCTCTTCATTTAAAGGGCACATCATATATTCTCATTTTTGGGGGTTCTTTACAAGGCACTATTTTCTTCCACTGAAGGGGCACCATGAGGGCGCTTCATTCCAGATTGTCACATATAGAGGTCTTCTATAAGGCATTTCGTCCTGATTTACCCATAACTAGACAATCATTACAAAACTTTGGTATGTTTTCTCCTTTGTGTGGGCACCTCAGAGGGAATTTTATCATACTGTGGGGGCATCTTAGAGGGCACTTTATCATACTGTGTGGGCACCTTAGAGGGCACGTTATACTGTGGGGGCACCTTAGAGGGCACTTTTGTGGTATATTTTTGCCCCGGGGGCACCGAGTCCACTAGTGGCCTCTGCTGTACTGTGAGTTTAGAGCTAATTAGCCAATGTTAGCATGCTAAAACACTAGATGGTGAACATGGTCAAAAGTTGTACCTGCTTAGCATCAGCATGTTAGCATCGTTGTTGTGAACATGTTAGCATACTGACATTAGCATTTAGTTCAAAGCACTGCTGTGTCTAATTATAGCCTCACAGAGCTGTTGGCATGGCTGTAGACTTGTTATTAAGTAACCAATCTCCCTGAGGTTTTAGTCCAATGTTTCAATTTGAATATCTAAGTAGCAAGATGAGAGAACTTGGTGAAAATGTATTGAAAACTACGCCAAATCCCACTAAGGCCTCTGTCAACTGTTGAATTTTATCAGACCACTCAGCCTTGATTTTTGTCAGTAAGTTCCTTTAAAATGTGACATTTAAAGTGTATTACATTCTTGGTTTATGCTGCATGTCCAAAGAAACAGAGCAGTCTGCAAATGCTCATACTGTGGGACACACCAATTAATATGGCCTCTCATGGAAAAGTACTGAAGGCCTTTTCACGCTACTGCAACCAAAAGAATCTCAGCTGCACTGTACAGGCTTGGCAGCTCATTCACTGAAGCCCATGAATCTATTGGTGGTACTTGAGATCCTCAGTGTCAACGTGATTCATCTAAACCCGCGCACAGTGTGGGTTTCAATGACAGAACCGTATGTTGTGAAATGGTTAGAGGGCGTTCCTTCGCCCCATAGCTGCAGAGCCAATCACACTGATTAGACCGATCACAAACATGCCCACAATGCCTACACAGCATCTAGCCATGAAGAGCTACAGATGTTTACCAGCTTTGAGTCGCCTCTCTATCCCAGTGGGGAGTCTGTGCTATTGGATAGGACTGTTTGTTCCCAGGAGATGGCCTGGGCTCAGTTCCACATTTCCTACTGACCCACAGAACAGCCTCTTTCTGGGAAGATGGAAATCTGATGAACTTGGATAAAGAGTGCATGCATGTCACACTGGGACTGGGGGTTATTCCATGATCCACATATGTTTATCTGTCTCCTGAGTGTCATCTTTGCATACAAAATATTCCCATGCACTCTCATCAAAATTGGCTGTTTTTGTGCAACTTACTTTTAGACATCTATCTTATATAACGTATCTATAGTAAGTAGTACACTGGATATAAATAGATATTTGTTTACTCATTCACTATTCCCATTTGGCAATATGTAGACTGATTTTATTGCTACTCCAGTGGCTCTGCAAGGCTGTAATGTTCATTTTGCACCAGAAAACAAAAATATGGGGGATAAAATGTAAGATTCTGCCTGATAGAGGTGCCATATGATAGGTCATGTTATTACCTAAAACAGTAACATTAACATTTGAAATATCAGAAACTCAATTTGGCCATATGTCACTTTGTGTCAGGTATGATTACTTAACAGTGGTAATGAGCCACAGTGACAAATCAAAACACTGACTCCCAGAAGGAGATCTCCATTCAGAGAAAGCTGGACTCATTATATACTCTGGTTGGTAAACAGGAGATCGCTGTTTGCTCTTTACTGAAGTTTCATCTCGTGATCCCTGGGTATTGAAATTCAAATCTTTCAAACACTTGCCTCTTACCATGGCTGGAGCTGGCAACATATGTTGCCAAACAGCGCTTTCACAGAGCACTGTGGGCAATCTGACACGAGTTAACATAGGCTTAAAGACAGAAGATATAAAAAGCGTTATCTCAATTCTAGTATTTGTTTACAGTCATGGCTTCCTAGCTGTCTAGAAAAATAGAAACACCTGTATAATTTAATGGAATACAACAAAATAGCCATGAAATAATGATTACATTAAATAAAATATTCAGTTTTTATTAAGGCTATATTATTTATTTCTTCAGTTCTATGATATTTTAAGGCTGCACTATGTGTTGGTGTTTAATTAGACTACATTATACTGAAATGAGCTTCTATTATTTCATCCACTTAATTTACATATATGCAGGGACAGGGCCAAAAATGTTAAGAAAGACCTTTCAGTAGAATGTAGTCTAATGCAAGAACAAGACAAGTAGCCTCAAAAGTGACCACATAAATAATATTGAAAACAATGATATACATTATACATTTTCAGGGGTAGTATATATTATTGTGCTGATGTAATTTATTGCATTACAGTCTGTGAAGGTTTCTCTTTTTCTGGTCACTCAGAGTGTTTTATCTCATTACACTACCAGGTGTAATTTCAGTACTTTGAATCATGCTTTCATAACAACTTTATATTTGTGTGACCATCCTCTAAATACAGACTTTAAGTGTTTCTGAGCACATGATTTCAAATTGGCATGTGATCATAGATGCATCCTGAACGCAACAGAGTGTGATGTTCAGGTGGTGCTTTTCCAAGTACACAGTGTCTAATTTTGTTTGCCATGTTAGAGCCTCAAATATGTTTTTATGTCCACTTTTGCTTTTTTATATGACAGGGAGCACTCCTTGATCAGATTATATTCACCTGAGTAAGATGCATTAGTTTTAGTAGCATGCGGATGAAAATAAAACATTACGACTGCTGCTCAATGAAACAAAATAGCCCCACCAGACACATGATGCACATGTTTAACATCAGTGTATTCCTAAAAAATACTGATATTTTGAGATGTTGCTATGCTATTAGTGGTAGAATGGTCGGTGTGTTATTTAAGTGCCACTACAGTGTTTATCTGGCTGGTGTATGACCTTCGGATGTTGTCTCTGAAACATTTGGATCTGACAACTCCTCCATGACGAATGCACTGCTGCTGGCTTCCAATATGGATTTCTCTGGCATCTGACAAGTGGGCGTTGTCTCACTTTTGACCTTTTATGGCGAGCCACTGGAAGTAGGTCGTTGCCTGGGTGAAATCACCTTCATGACAATGGCCCCTTGCATTGATAAAACTATTCTGAGTGGACTGATTGGAAATCTGTGCCAAAATATGACTTTGGTAAAGAGATGTGATGCATGAAATTCTTTAGAATAAACACCCATGAATAGAACAAGAAGCATTCCATGAATTAAATGCCATTGCGTTGTGAACAGAGGCCCAGTGTACATCCTGTCCTGTATTGAGTCATTAATTTCTAAATGGAGCATCTTCTCTGGCTCAAATAGACCTCTTTCAGACTTTACAACTCTACACAGACCAAATAAACTTCTCTTATGCAAAGGCAATACTGTTTATATTGTAATTTCATAAAAATCGTACAGTGTGTGCCAAGATAAATCCCTCAGCAAAACATATACAATCAGCCTCTCTGGTTGCTGCATTTCTTGTGAGATTTTTGCTAGGTTGTACAGAAACATATAAAAAAGTAAAACTGGGAATGCTTTAAGATCATTAACTATGGTTTTAGTGCTCATTCTTTTTCAGTAAAGTATTGAAATGCAGTCATGAAATAGTTTTATATTCTCCTGAAAGCAAGATAACACCTCCTCCAGTTTTTTACATTGTTGTGGACATTTAAATTTATATGACAAATTGAATACAGACAGGCCAAATAATTATGAGGCATATTTTGTTTTTTATAAGAAATTAAAACCCTGCAGTGCTTATTAAACCACTTTACTTGAAACAGCAACTGGGAAAGGTCTTCTCCATTCCAAGAGCTGAATTGTAATTATTAGCCTAATAAAAAAAGAAGAACACAAATGATCATTATTAAAAGATGTTGTAGCTCATTTAATTGTTGCCTGAGAGTGTGTGAGAGTGGAGAAGAGGCCACGACCCCTTTCACTCTCCACTCTTCATTATCAATCATTTAATACAGTATCTTTATATTTGTTCCACTTCAATATTCACCTAATTAGCATTTAAAATCTCAGTTTCTTTAAATAAACCTGGCCAAGGTTAAAACCTCTTTGCTGTATGCTGTGTTCATTATCATTGTTCAAAATATATTTATATTCATACATGATATCAAAGTGGACTCTAATTAATTCAACTTTCATTCAACCTCTTTTGTTACTTGGGTCATCTGGTGGAACAATGGTTTCATAATTCATTATACAGATAAAATAACACTCAAGTGTGCATGTTCCAAATTTTTCATTCTCGGGATGCTCTAGGTCATTTTTCATTGGTTCTGGCACTGAAACACAAACCAGCTGTCTTATATAGTGTCAATCACAGCTCTGTGGCTCAAGTGCAGTAACTGGACCAAGCAGAATTACTGCTCATAACGACTGTCATTAAACCTTTAAAGGGGAGTTTGTGTATATGTGTGTGTACGAGGAGTCTTTGGTTAATATTTGAATGTCATATGGTTGTGATTTATGGATGGATTCCATATTAAATGACTGTACTTTTATGACCACAATAATGAACAATAATAATTAAAATGTATTTGAAATGTGAAACAGCAATCTACATTCATAAGAAATAACCATTATTTGTGGATTAAAGCATGCTTTGACCCAGCAGGCTTCTAGTCTCACAGCCCAGAGATCCTACTGCCATCAAGTGGAGAAAGGGAATGATAACAGTACATACAGAAATCTGATTACCATTTTCAACTATATCATGATTTCAGTGGGGTATTCTACAATGGAGTATTAGGGCCACACTGAGAGAAAATATTATTTTTTGAGATTACAAGAATAAAATCATGATATGGTCTTCCATTTCCTCTTCCACAAAAGATTGTGTCTATTCTTCAGAATAGACACAATTGTTTGCACAATTGTTTCAAAGTACAAATACTCATAATAATCTGGTGCTGATGATTAAGCTTATTTCGTCATTTGTGAAACCTGTATTTAAGTATAACTTCACAAGATGCTCCATATTCCTCATTTTAATGCAGGCGACAGACTGCTCCTCTGATATTTCCCCCTTAAATAAGCTAATACATTCTTCTTGTAATAAGTTTATTCTCTTAAATTTTTTTCAATATTTTATGACTTTATTCTTGAAATCTCCAAATTTTTTTCCTCTCAGTGTGTCCCTAATACTCCATCGTAGTTTTCTGCACCATATATATATATATATATATATATTACTACTGATAATTATTACATGCTGTTTTACATTTACTTACATTCTTTTTTTTATCATTTAGACATGTTGAAACATCAGTGTGTTTTGACACTAGTTTCCTATGGTTGCCATTACCTTCTTCAGCACTAAGGAAGGCAAAACACCAGGACTTTTCACTATCAGGTTCCTTGGGGAAAGCAGCAGGTAAGATATACTGTAATATTATTAAGTTTTTAAAAGAAAATTATTTAGCTAAAATAATCTAGAGGTTTTTTCCAGTTCCTGCGTAATCTCTTGTTCCACACTCCAGTCCAGTTAGTGGCGATAATGCGCCTCTAAACTGGTATGCCAACCGCCAATAAACACTAAAGAAGAAGAAAAAGGAGTCCTACCGTTGCTAGTGGCAACACAAGCACCAGACGACGCTAGCGGGGGAAATTTACCGTTAACTCTCAGTGCTTTTCACTCATTTGATTTTAGTCAAGAAAATAATATGACTGTCATCTCTATTTTATGTTCTTTTACATCTAAATAACCGTCACTGAGTGAAAATGCCACCCAAGGCAGCTAAAAAGGGCTCAGCCAAAAAGTCCAACACAGCTGGAGCCGCGGTTTCCAACAAGAATTGGGAGACTGGTCTCACCAAGGCACAGTTTGAAGAGGTTTGTTACGTTTCGACCACCTTCTTTTGTTGTTTTGATAAATTATATGTTTAAAGCGTTTCTCTTTTTTACCACTGAAGCTGTAACCGCCAGTGTTTTAACAAGTTACCTGGCACACAGTACTTGACCAACTTTTACCTGTCAGGTAGAACTCTAGGTTGAACAAAATGTAACCTCAATTCAGCAGTGAGGCACACTTGTTGTAAAATTCACTCCTAAACAGATGCCTATGACTCGCCATCACTCACCACTCAGTTCTGTTAAACATTACAGGGTTCTACACGGAGGTCATATTTTAACCTTATTATAGTTATTCACATTAAATGACCAGTGGCATCTAGCGGTGAGGATGCAGATTGCAATTCCTAGGATGCCAAGGTCATGACCCGCCCTGTTCTGCCACTGATTGTCTAGTACTCGTTGCCTTCGTTGGTTGGGTTGGTTAGGTTTAGGTATGATGAGTGAGATTGGTTAGGGTTAGGGTAAGAATATCAGGGTAATCCAATCAGAGGCAGAGGAGGGTGGGTCTTGACTTCGCCATCCTAGGAAAAAAAAATCGCCTCCCCCACTATTCCCCACCGCGTAACTCGCGAAAAACACGAAAGGCGCTCTCTAGAGCCAGTGTTTGGTTTGTCCATTTTGGGCTTCTGTAGAAACATGGCGGTGCAATATGGCGGCCTCTATGGAAGAGGACCGACCTGAAGAGGACCCGCTCCTTAAGTAGACATAAAGGGCTCATTTTAAGCTAACGAAAACACGACGATTTTTATTTTCAGGTGACTATACACCAATGAAAACATACTTATGGATATTATATTCCATTTGAGCCATGTCCGTTCTGCTAACTGTCAGATGCCACTAATTTCTACACACTGGACCTTAACTCGCTAGATTGTTGCACTGCGGCGTTGCAGCTTCTGTTGGTAACTTGCATTTAGCTTTCTCCAATCATCAGTTGAAATCATATTATGCACAGTGTACCTGAGCTGTTTGCTTAACACCTGTCAATTAACGTTAATGGACACTTGTGTGAGAGAAACGTGATGTGAAATCAATCTGTGCAACTTGTAGCTGTTGGCTTGGATGTGCGTGTATAATGATGTTGTATCCTAATGCCCTTTTCCAGGACTCCTGGCAAGCCTGTGTGTGTTTGGTGGCTGGAAGGAGTCCAGAAGACGAGGAGCTGATCCGGGCTCTGGCCCTGGCAGTACAGCAGCCACAACGCAAACTTTTCACCGCGGTGACCTGGGACAGCACCCTGACTAAGGTATTCTTAATTTTGGCTTTAATTGTTTTATTAATAATGTTTCCTATATTTCCATAATGCTAGACAACATCTGTTCAGATCAGTGCTGTATTTAAACTGCTAAAAATGTAGTTTGATGTAGTTCATAATTATTAATCATATGAAATAAACATGTGTGGGCTCTTTATTTCATTAAGTGGTTTTCACTCTGTAACCTCTGTCTACTGTATTTGGCCATCAGCTGATCTAGTTAATGAGGTAACATATAATCAGATTGGTTCCAGAAATGATGGTGGCAAATGAAAACTTTTTCCTGTCCTTCTTCATTACAGATCCATGAACTGGGGAATCCTAAAGCTAAAAAACCTGACAATGTCCCTGTGTACTATGAGGTAAGAATGGGATGTTTCAGACAGTATAGTAGAGAATGAATGTTTTTAACGGGTTGTGCGTTTCAGTGCACCAGTGTCTTTGGGTTGTCTAATAGAACCCTTGTGTTTGCATGTGTGTTTGTGTGCTGGCTTTGCTCTATTATCACTGTGTCTTGTGTGTGTGTGTGTGTGTGTGTGTGTGTGTGTGTGTGTGTGTGTGAAGGTTACAGAGCCTGCTAAGGTGCTGCTGGATGCAGGAGAGGAGATTCCCTGTGATCTGATGGCCAAAATAGTGAAGTTCCAGCTGCTACAGATTAAAGACAGTGACCAGCAGAGGAGAGAAGCAGAGCAAGTGAGTGTTTTTTCATTTGTGTGATTCTACGTTAATGATTCTCTTATAATTTAGTAACAGTGTGGAACTGGAGTGGATTTGCACTCAAGTTACAGCTGCAATTTTGTTAGAATCATGACCATTTTTGCAGACAAGAGTTGAACAGACAAGATTTTATGAGATGTTTCTCTTGGCTAATTTTTCTGCACTTTTATTTCATTCATTCTTTATTTTTAGCAGGAAAAAACAGCGAAGCAATCTAGAACATTATTAGCTGTGGGTCAGTTTAGAAACTGTTCAGTGGTGTCAAAATTTGGTGTCACTTTTGTCTATTTCTGTTTAAGGCTGAGGAGAGAAATGCAAAGGCCCCTCCTGTCTCTGCCAGCAAGGACAAAGGAGGTGCCAAGGGCTCTGACAAAAAGGCAAAGAATCCTCCTTCACCTGTGGGACCTCCCAAGAAGACTAAACTCAAACGCAGGGATGATGTTGAGCCGCCAAAGTTCATAGGTAAACCAACTGTAGGTGATGGAACTCATTTTGTCCACCCCAGTTTATCTTGACTGTATCACTGCTATATGTAATACCGTTTTGCAATGAGTTGAGCATGTATGTGTAGCGAATGGTAGTGGTGATGTGTTTGTGTACAAGAGAGAAAAGTTAGAGATACAGTAATGGATTAATTTGTGTGTTTGTGTGTGGGCAAAGATGATGAGCCAGATGATGGTCCTCTACACTACATCCTGTTGCTGGGCTTCTACCAGCCCCGCCTGATCGGGGCACTTGATGCCTTGGGTGTCCATGTGTCCAATGTCATTGAGTTGAGTTCAGAGTACTCACAAACATCTGAGGGGCAGCAGGAACAACAAACCTGTGAGGGCAACGAGAACAGTCAGCGAGCCTCTTCAGATTTGGATACAGGTGAAGGGCCTTCACTATTTGCTTATCTCATTCTTTATTTAATAAGAACAGATGATATAATTTATTCTGTGTGTGCCATAAGCAGAGGTTCAGGGTAGTGGAGAGCTGCCTGCACAGACCAGGAAGCTGGATCTGTTCTGGTCAGGTCTGAGACCAGTTTTGGACAGCGGACCACCGGACTCTAAGCTCCACGATGTGGCTCAGCTCAGCTACACTGTCCCAGATCTCATACCTCCCTTCCACACACAGGATCCCGAGGCTGTGGTGAGTTGGGTTGACAGATATGTCTTGGCTTTTTGTCTAGAATATTGCAGATTATCAACTTTTCTGCCGTTTGTACTTTTTGTTTAAACTTCTACTGTTCCTTTTTGTCTGTCTTTGTCACTCTCTCTGCCTTGTTATGTTGATACTCATTGCCTTAGACTTAAAATTATTACTATTTTTCTAAGTATTTGTATTTGTTTATGGGTGTACTGTGTGTTCAGCTTGAGTTGGGAAGCAGAATCTTCGAGGGTGTGGCCAATCTTATCTATGACTGTCTGGACTGGCGCAGGCAGCATCAGCATTACCAAAACAGCATCAGACTCATCACTGTACCCGCTGTTGTCGAGTTTGATCCACAGCCTGCAGAGGTACACATACACACATGCATGCAACTCCAGAGATTCAGAGTATTCACACTGGGCATGCACAGTGTTATTAAAAACTGAGTTACTCAAATACAGCTGCTCTTATAAATCATTGCTGTTGCTATTGAGCCAAGTGTATTTTCATTTTCTGACAGCATGAAATATTATGAGATATCCTACAACATTAGCTGACACTAAGGAACAATTTTCCCAGTTAACAGTAATTGACTGGATGTGTACTTTCAGTATTTTAAACCATTTCCCCTGTTACATGTTTTTGTGTGTTTCTTTTGCCAGGTTGTACCAACCCCTCCCCCCATGACTCCACGCTCCAAAAAGAAGTCGATGCGGGAGGAGAGCCCACCAGACCAAGGTAAAAACTTTCTCTTTAATAGTGCTTCCTCGTATATTTTGGGCCTTTTTGTGTTTTAATTAAAACATCACACTGGAATGACAACCTAGCCTTCTTTCTTTTCTATCGTCTCTTCTTTGTGGACAGAGACGGCGCAGCCTCCCCTCTCTACAGATGTGGACATGCGTTACTATAGCAACCTTCTGGACCTGGTTCCACCTGAAGCCTGTTCGGTGCCCCTTATCTTGCACTGTATGCTGGAGCAGGTCTGTACATGTGTGTTTGTGTGTATTGTGAGTGCGTGTGTAGTCTTTTCAATTTCATTACCTATGTGTGAGGTCAACACTTTGTGAGATATATATCGTCAGCAGATGAATGTTTTTGTGACTGATATAAGGACTGACTAAATATATTGTATTAAGAGGCACAATACCCAGATGTCATGTGATGTTAGTAAGATGTTAATGAATTACTTTGTCATGTATTAATTTTAAAGAATGGGATGGATAATGTTCTCTGTTGCAGCACATTTGTGCATTAGGCTGATAAGATCAGTGAATTTTTACTTAAAATCCTGCAAAGTGTAGCCTCACTTATCATACATCCCTGTGCGTTTGTGTGTCTAGGTGGTGGTTTCCGCTGAGCAATCTATCTCTGTTCCGTCCCATGTGGCTGATGAGTCAGAGCCTCATAATGGTCCCTGGTTAGACCATCAGCTGGTCAGCTACATGCTCCAAAGCTTCCTGCCTCTGGTGCACACAGAAGAGGAGAGGAGCCGCATGTTACACAGCTTGTTGACTACAGTACAGAATGAAGGAGACAAGGAGGTACATACACCAAAACACTGTGAGAAACGTACAGTCCAGCATGTGCTGTGTATGTAACGGAAGACATAAAATTCAGTTTTCACTGTGTCCTTAGAAAAATGACAAAAATGTATAAAGCACTGATTTCTACACATGCAGCATTGGTGGTTCAGTGGTAGAATTCTCGCCTGCCACGCGGGAGGCCCGGGTTCGATTCCCGGCCAATGCAGCACATTCTTTTAAGCAGGAGGGTCTGTGACACATGAATGGTTTGTATATCAGTGAGCAAGGGCAGTCCCAAGCCCGAGACAACCAATCACAACCAGCTTCAGTGTCACATGAGCGTAGTCGCTGCAGCACGCAGAGAGTAGGGTAGGCTGAGATGTGACGTAGGCGGGGGAGGGTGAAATACTTGCTTTTGTGAGCAGAGGGAAAACGTGTGAGAGGAAATGTGGTCTTGTCTTTCACGACCTTTTTGTATTACTAATGATTTTTCAGTGTTACCAAACAAAACATTTTGTATTAAAATGACTGTATATATGACAATTAGCAAACTGAAACTTGCATTTTCCATTTTAACCCTTACCTCAGGCATCATACAACCCTAGGACTGTTTTACACCACAAGGAGTTTAATGAATATGATCTTTAAACATGAGACATGTATTTCAGTGATTAAATTCCCTTTAAGAAAACATTAAGAACCCCTCTCTATGCTCTTTTGCAATTTGAACCGTCTACTTTAAAAAAAAACTTGAACTATATTGTGAAGAGAAATCTGATTTCTACTGTGTACTAGCACAATAACTACAAATATTGCAAAAGAGAAGTGAGGCCACAAATATATCCAATAAAGTCCAGTAGATGGTGCTATAATCACATCAGAGTGCAGCTAATATGCACACACACACACACAAACACACACACAGCAGAGTAAGTGTGTACTGTACAGTACATAAAACTGCTACAAAATTAAGTTATGTATCTCACTGTTAGCATCAGTGTTACTGTTTTGTTTGTGTGATAAATAATAAAAGAATCAGCTTATAGGGAACACTGGTTCCTGGTGGATGTGGATGTGATATCCTTGAATCTGGCTTTTCTTTTCTGATCTTCCTTAGAATTTCCCTACAATGATTAATGGATTACAACAGAAACATTCAACATTTACATTTCTGAAACTCTCTGACTCTTCTAAAGTCAGCTGGGGTTGTGTGTGTGTGAGAGAGAGTTCTGAATTTTTTAGTGAAATTGTTAAATCTTCTTCTTCTTCTGTGTTAGAGGCTTGTTGAGAAGTTTGGAGCAGAGGAGACTCAGAAGAGGCCTGAGCACCCTCTGGTTATCAGACATCATGATGAAAGGGCTCTGCGTTTAAGGGACATAAGGGTAAGTAGATTTTGTAAAAATGCGCATAATTTATTCTTTTTTTACTGTCCATGTGGAATTTGTCATTTTGGTTCAAAAACATGAATTAGACAAAAGAATATCAACTGTACACTGTACCTATTTTCATCTTTGGCCAGAAATGTGTTTATCTACTGATTGTTGGTGAGAGTATGTGCATTTCTCCCTTTTAGGCGGTCCAGGGATTTGATCCAGCAGAAGTGGAGACATCCATGATGAAGCTGTCTCCAGTGTGGGAGCTGGTCCACTCTGCAGCTCAGCAGAGAAACAGCAACTCCTGCTGGATGGCAATCAAACAGCAGCTACAACACTACTGCACAGATGGTTAGAGTTACATGTCAGAGGCACCCACCTCAGCTCAGTATACTCATGACTGTTGTTTATTAACTCAACTTTTTGTATTGTGTTTCACTGTATTGATGCAAAAAGGGAATTACTTAGAGTAAGATATTGACCAGCCTGTTTTTCTTGGGATAAAACTTACATTTTAATGTAATGATATCATGCAGATGTTGTGTCATGGCCGGAGGTGGAGCGTTTGTTTCATCAGAGCGTGTTTGAGAGTATGCCACTGACCAGACTGGATCAGCATGGTATACTACTGAATGCTACTAGACCACTGGGAGCACTGGAACCAGCACAACAACAGGCACCTACAACAAACCCCTGGGACAACCCGCTGTCCTACGCTAAACAGCAGCTTTATAACCTAAAGACAAAAGGTCTGCAACCTTTGTTGGTCAAATCAGGCACTGTGACATTGTAACATTGGCTTCCATATTTTAACATGTCTTATTTGTGTATTTCAGACCACAGTTGAAATGAAGGGTATATGCCACTTTTATTTACATGAGGCACCAGCATTTTGCAATAACCAAATGAATGTTTCATAGAACGTATGTCAAGTTTCTCCTCCATCACCTCTGTCATGTTATATCTCATGATTTATTTTTTCAATTATAGGTCCCACATTTCTCACTGAAGACCCTGGTAACACACAGGTATTGTTTATATCTTCTTATTGCTGTCATACCTTCATTTTTTTATATGTTATAGTAATAGAATAATGAGCATTTGGTCTGATTTACCTCCCAGTAATGTTTTATGTTTTCATGTTTTTTTTACCAGCAGATCAGTGGGAGAGTGTTTGTCCAGCTGGACTTATCTGACATTCAGAGTTGTAGGCTGAGATCTCTGTTCGACTGGCACTATGCTGAACACCACGATGCTACCATCTTCCCACAGGTGACCTATCTTGTCTTAATTGTGTTATCAAATGTATGATAAATCACCTCCACAGCTACCAGATTAGACATTTCGCAGTTACTTCACATTAAATGCTAAGTTCTCTTTGCTAGGAGGTATTTGAGTTGAGCACAGGACTCAATTACAGAACAAACGACACACACTAAGGTTATACACTGTAGCAACAGGAATTTAGGAAAAAACACACACCCCATGTGTTTTGAAAAAACTTAAAATGTACTTCATGCATTTTAAGACATAAAAAATTAATAATATAATTAAAAACTGATACAGTTAAAACACCATGTTTATCTCAGCTAAAAACATGAATTGTTGGACTGAAACCCCTCAAACAGATTTCACGTTTGTACAATTTAACACAGAAAAAAACATGTTTTTCGTTATGTGAAGGTACTCCAGTTAGCCTCAGAAGAATATCGCTGCCTGGACACCTTCAGAGGAAGCCATAACAACACCCTGTACATCTTTTGTCACAATCCAATGGGTCCTCATCGCCAGTGCAAAGAGTTCTGGGAGGTAGCCCTTCACACCGATGTCAAGTTCAGGTCAGAGAGCATGTTCTTATTTTCAGGTGTTTTCTTTTCACAGGACATGAATAGTAATATGCTTTTTGCTTTTCACTGTGTGAACCCTCTCAGTGCACCACTCAGGAGTATACATTAGTCATTTTACCAATCAGTAGTCTACATTTCCTGACTAATAAAGTAGTGCACATGTGGAGTGTGACATAGACTTTTAAAACTCCATTATATTTTTGGATAGGAAGTACTTGGAGCATGTGGCAGACACCATTTCAGATTGGACAAGAGAAGAAGAGACAAAGAGAGAAGCAGTGCAACTCAAAAGTCTGAGCCCTCCAGAGTCTCCAAAAGGTACTGTAGCTTGTCAACAAACGGCTCTGATATTGAGACTATACTTACCACCATACTCTTAGGTCCTCTTACTCAAAGTTCTTATCTGTTTCCTGCCTCACTAGATTGTTTCCTGCACTGCTGTAACATGCAAATTTCCCCTCTGGGGATCAATAAAGTCTTATCTTATCTTACAAATAGGATGTTTGTTTTGTTCCTGGACTAGATGAAGAGGCTACAGATTCTGCAAAGGAGGAGGACACTCTGGAGCCCGTCATCAGAAAAGACTCCCTTAAAGTCAGTAATAACCAACACAGAATCATTTTCTTTGAAAAGAAGTGTTTAGATGATTTATTATCTGCTAAAAAATAAAATAGGGCCAGACTGAACTCTTCTGAAGTCTCCAAAGCATAGGCATGACTTTGTAGTCCCTCACACTTTGACTGCAATTTATATTACTGTGTGCATGATGTTACAGGCCTGGAAGCTGGAGCAGGAGCAGCTAAAGGAGGAAGAGACGGTCAAGAAATCTAAGAAAGAGAATACACCGAAAGGCAAGCAGCAGAAGGAGGAGGCTAAGTCCACTGATACCAAGAAAAGTCAAAAGACTGTTTCAAGTGGCAAGAAGAGCAGGGCAGAGACAGCAGGCAGCTCAGCCAAGACTCCTACAGAGTCCATTACTACTGCAGCTGTGGAGGAAAACAGAGAGGAACCCTTCAATGTGAGGGCACACACACAAAATCATTAATTATCTGTGTTTATGTTTGCATTAGAAAACAAAGCACAGATCATAGATTGTAGATGATAAGTATTGTCATGTTTCTGATACCACCATTGCAGATCAACACCTACTTCAATCAAAGGAAGTTGCTCATAAGTAATACATCACTGTGCATGTATGGTTCTGTGTGTGTGTGATTTGTAGGGTTTCACAGGCTACAGTATGGATGGAAGGTTGATCCACGTATCAGGTCGTCTCCAGTATCTTTTCCCCTCAGATGGAGGACAGATCACTGTGGAGAATGTTAGCTATGTTGAAGGTAAGGTTGTAGAAAATGTTCCAAAAGCTTTTAAAACACATTGAAAATGCCTTCATCCAAACAAAATAAAATCCTCTCTGATTCAGAAAACATCATGGTATGAGATCACTACAGAAAACTACAGTACCTTATGTCTCTCTATGTTTGTGTAATAAAGCATTTTGTGTAGTGTAGAAGCATAATATTATTTCTGTCCTATGTAGTTTATAAAGCAATACTGTAAAACAAAAAGATCCTAAAGTGAAGCTTCCTTTATGAAAAACAACTCAGCTGTTCTTTACTGACTCTCTAGTAGTGGTGGCAGGCACTCTGGGTGATTTTCTACCTGCTCACGTGCAAAAAAATATTTTGTACCATTTTCTCTCCAGGTTCCAGCCTGATGAAAGTGACTGTGAAGAAAGATGGGCATCATTTCTACACACACATCAACCAAGTTGTCGATGCAGCAAGAACTCCCCTTCAGCCTCAAGACATAAACAATGACAAAAAAGAAGATTTGAAAGGTGCTGATCACATAATAGATATTAAATAGTACCCTGAGTCCAGAGACATGACAGATAGCTGTCTGTTTTGTAATCTTAGAATTTTTTTTATGCATCATGGTGAAAATTTAATGTATATTAGTAAATAATAATGAAGAACAAACCACCATGATCTGTGTGTGTGTGTGTCTGTCTGTGTGCATTCCAGTGGCAGAGCCTGTGGAGATGAAAAGAGTGAAGCAGGGTTCCCTTTCTGCAGTGCTAGATAACGGAATCCACCTCTCATACAGTTTTTACGGATCCACAGGAGAATGCAGAGGTGTCGCGCTCAGAACACATAAACCTTTTCAGTTTGTGAAGTTTAAATTCATATTCAAGTAAAAGTTGATTGCATCTGCTTATAGACTGGTCCTTAACCTCAGTGTTCCAAAGATTCATTTTATTTTGTTTTGAGTATAAAAGGTTGAATTTTCTTTACATCATGGGTAGTGTTAACAGTGTTTCTGTTTTGGGGTGTTCTAGCGAGTCCCCAGGAAAACGAAACAAGGGCTCAAGAGACCTCCACCCTTGTCCCCATCCCCCTCTCCTCCTCCACCCAACGCTCCAAGGGAAGAGACCTGGATTTATCTCCCTCCAAGACACACACCCCAACCAGCCAGATGAGACCTCCAGAGCTCCAGGTTTCAAACACACTCAAACCACATTATGAAATAGTATAAACCATCCTCACCCTGTAGATTTGTGCTTATGTGACTCGTTGTTCGTTACTCGTTGCTTGTTTGTTATTGTGTGTAGTCTAAGGTATGCGAAGGTCAGCCAGAATTGCCATCAAGTCCATTCAACAGTCTCAACCTGTCTGTCCCTAATGGCCTACTGCTGCAATTTCTGCGAGAGGATACACAAGGTGAGTGATGCACTTTCTTGGGAATGTATACAGTAACAGTCAAAAGTTTGGACACACTTTCTCATTCAAGTGAATGGGAAAGTGTGTCCAAACTTTTGACTGGTGCTGTATATACACTCATACACAGATGTGTGTATCCTCAGAAGTGTAGTTTTACAAAACGGCTTGTGTACTATGAAGTGTGGAAAAACAATCAACTGAAAGAGCTCCAGTCACCAAATTGTATCCCTGCAATGACAGCGGTACATCAACACTACTCATAAACTGTCACATCAGCTCATAGACACTCATCTGTTGTCATTTTGTTTGATGTCTGCAAAAGAGTCTAGCTGCAGAGAAGAAGAAGTCTGACTCCACACATACAGTATATTTAATCACAAGTCACAGAATCACATAATCTGTGTGTGTTTGTGTGTTTGTGTACAGGAGTGTCTTCAGAGGAGCAGGGTATGTTAGTGAGACAGAGCTTTCCTCTTCATGGTCAGGGAGACGTGGGGCAACTTCAGGACCCCTCTCTCTCCAAAGAACTGTCCCGCACTGTCACCAGCCAGGGAGCTGTGATCCGATACATGAGAGACGGCTCCACAGAGGTAAACATACTGTACACAGATGTTCACATATTAATGACAAGTTGTGAATTTGGTGACTAACTCTTCACACTATATAATATATAATATACCCACAGGCCACAAATCATTTGCTGCATGTGTGTTTACTGCAGGTGCTATTTGCTGACAGCTCAGTCAGTTTCAGCCAGGATTCTGGTCCAGTGTGGGTGCCTGACTCCGAGGTTGAGGAAGAAAACGCCGCTGAAGAAACTGAGGACAACAAGAAAGGTTCATCTGCAGCACAATATTTCCTTCACTATCTAATGAGCTTTATTTGGCCCCTTGCGAGGAGGATAATTAAGTATATTTTTCATTGATACACGCTGTCTTTGTATGTTTTGGATGTATCTATACAGAACAGAGCTCAGAGAAGGAGTCTGATACTCAGAGAGGGTGTTGGTTAACAACGATTCCCTCTGGGGCTCGCATCTGCACTGTTGGGACCACACACAAACACTTACCAACCACCTCTCTTCTCGCCTTCAAGGCTACAGACCCCATCACCCATGAGGTAAGAGTGCTGTATTACTTCTGGTACTACACGGGTTGCCAGATATTTCTACCATAGTGTTTTTTTTCAAAGAATCACTATTAATCTGACAATTTCAATGTTTTTCCTTGTTTCATTTCAAATTTTTGATATTTGGCTTGGTGTGTGTTGTGTCAGGTGATGCTGAGCCGGGAGGATCTGGTGGTATCGGTCCAGAACCCAGATGGATCTCTAAGTGTCGAACACGCAGACGGAACCAGGATCACCAGGCTCTACCAAGACAGACCACCAAACACACCTCCACACATACTGCTGCACACAGGTGACGAGCATGCAGTGCATACACACGAGTAGAAAACACTTGGCTCATGTTCACACACAGCAACCAGCCAATCACACCTGCACCCAGAAACTGCAGCACATACACATACATCAGACAGATTAACATGCACTTCACTTTTAAATCAAGTGCAATGTGTACCTGACCTGAGTCCCTGTGTCTGTCACCTTTCCAGGGCAGCAGCCTGAGAGTGTGACCCTTAAATCAACTTCTGAATGTGCGTGTGGCTGCACAGAGTGTGTGTGCGTCACACGCTGTGCGGAGAGCATTAATGAGGACATGCATATTCAGGATACTTTTGCAAATGGGGAAGAAATTAGCAGGGACAGTGTAGGGAACATATGCGACAAGGAGGGTGCTGGACATGTTTGTACTAAGCTGAGTGAGTGTGAGAATATGTGCAATGAAAGGGAGAGTGCTGAAAGTAGTGTGTATAAGAATGGGGAGGAGAGTGTGTTTGCTGAAGAGACTGTGGCTGAGAATGGTAAGAGTAGTGCATGTGAGAGTGACAAGGGGAGTGTGTCAAGTAAAGAGCGGGTGATTTTGGTGGAGAAGGAGGGCTACGCCACTGTGGTGATGTATCCAGAGCGACACACTGCTCACGTCTTCTTGGCAGATGGAACTGTCATCACTGGGAATAACAATGGAGCCTATCAGGTGGGTGGTTTATGCCATATATTACATCTATGTTTAAAGTTACTATGTGTAGGATTTTAATGTGTCACTCTTGATTATACCACTAGTGACTTTTTGTGTGCATGTATATTCTTTGACTCTTGCAAGAGGTTCATAGCTAAATACACATATTAGTCTTTTTACTGACATATTTGTTTGTGTGTGTACCTCTGTCCAAGGTATTCCCATCCAGTGTGGGGCTACTGCAGATCCAAAGTGACGGGAAGTGCGTGTACTCGGCCGACCCCCTTGTAACCCCCAGCCCAAAGGGTGGCACCCACACTAACCAACCAGGAAGTTACACTATGAGTCACACAGACAAGGTGGCCTGTGATATTACAGACTCCGATGGGAACCACTTCCAGGTCAGTCAGCAGAATTATAAGAGGATGGCTCGATGTTGTGACAAGTGTTCGAAAGTGGCTCGCACTGAAAGACAGAGAGAATTTACAGTCCGTCGTATTCATCTTTTTTTCTGTGCTGGAAAGTATGACAAACTGCAAATATATGTAAATCCATCATGAATCCGCCTACAAGACTCCATTCATTTCAGCAAATTAGACTGCAGAGCCTTCTCACTCTCCCTGTGCTTCACTGCCTATGTAGTAATGAAAACCCTGGTCAGTTACAAGGTTGATGTCTTATGAGGTTAAGTTTCTATTTTAAGAATTCGACGACTAATTCAAGGGCACAGGAGAAGTGCTGAGACAGTTTTGCAAATGCGAAAAGAAAACGTCATTGTAAAGAAAAAAACATCAGTGCCAAAGTTAATCTGCCTCTTCATTCTCAGACGTGTGTGTGTGTGTGTGTGTGTGTGTGTGCGCGCTTTTTCATGTGTTGCAGGTGTTGGAAGATGGGCAGATATCAGTGCTGAACTTCAGCCCGGCTCCAAGCACACTGAAACATGATGCAGAGGAGCCAGCAGAGGAGGAGGAAGAAGACAGAGAAGTGGCCAGGCTTCATGACAAACTCAGAGAACATTGTCCCAGGTAGGCTTCCATACATATGTACATTCAATACCTCAGTGAGATATGACTGCCAAATAGACAATAGCTAATTATTCTTAAACAGGAACATTATATTGGTTTTGTAGAAGGCAACATTACAGAGACTTTGAAAACACATGTTGTGCTCCAGGCTGTTCCTGGTACATGAAGATGGCTCAGGCACAGAACTGCTGAGCTCTCAAACAGTAGAGGATCTGCTCTACCAGGCATACTCGGACCCCACTATAGCACTGCTGAAGGAACCACTGCCAGACACACAAGGTACACTGTTCAGTGTCTTATAAATCCATTACAACAGTTCAATTGATTATGTGATTTAGCCAAATTTTAGTTGAAAGCATCATATTTTTCCTTTTTTTTAAGTAGATTAACTGACTCTTGAATTGAGTGCATGTTCTTATATTTCCTATTAAAAGAGCAATAGAGAAAGCAATCTCAATCTCCAGAAAGTTTTGTCATTGTTCCAGATGAGTTTGGCATTACCATCCTAAAGCCTAGCCATCAGAGTGTGTGGTCTAGGTGGCTGCTAGGGAAACAGAACCCAGACATCACTCCTCCCAACCTTAGAAACCGCAGCTGGCACGACTTCCCCAGAGTAGAGGTACAGGTACACATGCACTACACGTACACAGAGGTAAACAACACACCAACAGCCAAACACTGACTTTTTCCTCCCTCTGTGCTTCTTTCTATACCAGAAGAAGACTCCAGGTCCTCCGTTTGGTACTGAAATGGGACGAGGTCTGAGTCTGAGAGAGAGGTCTGGTGCTTCTGCAGCACAACATCAACCTGTCAGGAGCTGCCCTAAGGTCCTGGAGATGAGGGAACTGTACCAGCACCGACCCTTTACCACACTGCTCAAACATACTGTAGACACTCGGCTGAAGGTAAAACAACAATTTCTGTGATCACTATTCATTCAGTTAGATTTTATTTTTCTGTTATCTTTTAGTTTATCTCAAAAAATGGTTATAGCCATTGTTGTGTTTTTTGGTTGTCCTAAAATTATGGATATTGTTGCTAAAATAAGTGCATTAAAATGACACAGAGTAACAAATACCAGACTCCTGAAATGTATCCTAGTTGTTTTTGTTTGTTTATTTTACTGTAAATTATGACTTCTGGGGATGGATATGGATTTTTCTGAATTCTGACATTGAAATGTGTCTTTGACTGTAGGAATACATTGAGAGTTTAATGGAAAAGGAGCAGCGATCAGAAGAGGTGATGGTTAAAGACCCTCGCACTGAGGAGGAGAGCGTCCATGCCAGTGATCTGCTCAATCTGGTCCTGGTCAGCACACTCAGCACACACATTTAACAGATAATATGGCCACAAATATATCAAACAATAATAATAAAATCATTAATGATGTGTTTTATAGTCTTTTGCAGAGGAGGAGGATGAAGGTCACACTTTTGACAAGAGGACTTCAGGTGGGTGACTGCCTCTTGCAGCATGTAGGTTTCGTTTCCCTAGTTTTGCTAAGTGAAAGTGAAATAGAGTAGAGTAGCATGTGTGATTAAGCTTTTGTCTAATGTTTAGAGGTCAGAACACTTTAGGGAATGAAAACTTCCTCTAATTTCCTCTGCGTGTATCCACAGTGGACATAGCCAGTCTGTACAGCCAAGGAGTCGGAGCCCCAGCTGAGCAGTCAGACTTTTCAGAGGACACAGCTACAGCAGCTAGTGACAGGTTGGAAAGATTATATATATGTATAATAGATAATGTAACACTCCCTAAAATAACAGTTCCAGGTTTTTTCAACAGTTTTAAATTGTTTTTATATAATCTTAAATACTCCTCTTCTCTCCAGTTTTGCTAATATAAAGGAGTCAAAATGGACAGAAAGACTCACACAATACAGGTAAAACATTTCTTTACCACACATTTTATCACTCTCTGTGTGTTGTATCTACAGCCGCTACTGCAGTGCTACTGAAAGAAGGGTGCAGGTTAGATAATAGGTGAACATGGGAACCACTAGTGGATTGGATTTGCACTTGTAGCTGTCATTTCATCAGTAATTTTCTCTGTACTTCAGACACGAGATATGTGAGGAGAAGGCTTGTAGAGTGGCCCTAAGGAAGAAGATAGTTGTTCCTTATTTCCACCCAGAAAATATTCCCTTATACCAGGTAACGTATGTGTTCACTTAAATGTACTATATACAATATATTTAAATATAGTGACTCAATGTGAGTCAAATGAATGAAAATCCTGATATGTAATATTCTTGAATGTGGTTTATTGAAGCAATAAGTATTTAAAAAAATGTTGGTATTAAATATTTATTAAACATTTGATTGCTACTAAATAATGATGACATTACATAGTGTGCTATACTGTATAGCAAATGGTTGTGAAGGTTGTACGTCACTGTTTTAGTCCTGGTGTTATTATGGAGCAATTTGCAGCTAACACAGATGTACGATAAGAGACACAGCACTGTTGCTTGTTTTCCAGAACCTGCTACAGCACCAAACACCAGACATGAGGAGACTGTCCATGCATCTCCCTCCAATCCCCAAGGCAGACAATACTGAGACCTTCCCAAAAGATGCCCCACAAGAGAACAGTAAATTATTATACAGTCTGTTTACTGCAAGCTATTAAGATGAAACTTGTTGGGTGTCCTATTGGTTACCTTTATGCAGGTTGAATTAAACTGAATTGACACCTAAACACAAAAATCAGTTTTAAAGCAATTTGAGAAGTGCATAAAAACATTCAATTACATGCATACTTTATAATATACTGTATTTCTGTTTGTCACTGCAGCCCCACGACCCTTGAACCCGACACCCTCTCGATCAGCAAGGTAATTAATGAAGAGGATGTTATGAACTATTGCTTAATATCTGATCATTTGCACATATAATAAGTATATATAGTATATTGTGTGGTGTAAATTAATGTGAATGTGTTGTGCACTGTCTACATGAATTCTACCTCTAAAAGTGCTTTTTGAGTCAAATCTGAAATAGACGATTTAATATTACTTCCTATTACCATTAACCTGTAAGAAATATGTTTTCCTTCTGTTTAAAAATGAATTGTTGTGAATCATAAATTGCTAAATTATCTAAAATATGTTTACATTTGCTGTTGTGACACTGCTTGATTTACTGGTGTTTTACTCTCAGTCATGCAGGAAGAAGTGACAAGATGCCTGAAAAGAGACCCACCAACCCCACGCCTCAGACTGCTGGTTCGTTCCTTAAATCCCTCTGTTGAGATGAAACGAATACCCCAATCAGTGACCTCACCAATAAGGTGTCAAATGCTGGTGCAAGGGCAGAATTAATCTCAAACATCTATTTTCTGATTACCAAAGCTCAGGGCTGTGCAACAGTATAATCAATCAGGAACCACACTGAATATCACAGGGACGTTTTGAGGACATAGTCTGAATTCTATTTAAAGCACATTAAACCCGTCCCATTTCTTAATGCTATGATACAAAGACATACAGTACTGGATAAAGTACTAAAGTAAAGTTGGGGATGATCCTCAAAAACATATATGTCTCATTTCAATACTTTTTGCAGGCTGGATGTTATGCAGGTTAGGTGGATTCTGCATATGAGTGGATGATGTCTTTGTATGTGTGTCCTTGCCAGGTGAAAGCAGTCTGAGGGGCTCATCTGGGCAATGCAAGGCAGTCCGGCTAGATGTGACTGGTAAGCCCAGGCGGACTAAAGTCAGGCTACCATCCTCTATCCTCAGTTCTAAACCCCGCAGCGTACCAAATCAACAGGTACCCAAACATACACATGCATTTCGATAAGAATATAAGTCTGCAATACCCTATTCTATGTAAAAACAATTGAAAACACATGAGTTACCACTGATCAAGTATGATAAATTACTTACTACCCTAAAAGCCATTGTGAAATGTTTGTGTGTTGTACCCTGGAGTTTTCATACATTTGATTTGTTCTCCATGAATAGTAAAAAGTATACCAAAGTGACATCTCCTTTGCATAGGATAACCTGTGGAAAAACTGTGGCCCTAAAGTATCTCTCTCTCAAACATAATACTTAAGCTGTCTTGCTTTTTCACATTCACATACATCACTCTTAATCCTCTATTCCAGTTCCTGTCAGTGGAAGAGCCAGTGAGGAGGAAGTGTCGAACAATTTCTCTGACTGATCCAAATGTAATAGTGAGGGGCTTCCAGCTCCTCCCGTCCAGTGTTGACTTTGGGACACTGCAGGAGGGCTCCTCCTCTGCCATTACTGTGGTGATGAAGAATGTGGGAGTTGACACGTGCAGGTAAAACACCATACAATGAATAAATGGAAGGATGGATGATTAAATGCATAGGCAAATGTAAGTTTCATATATAATAAAAGGCATTGTCAGTTGCCTTACAACTGGATTCAGATGTCCTTTAGCATGTCAGAAGGACATGAATGCTGTGAAGAGGTGCAGGCAATTTGTGGGTCACCTTCAAGTCCAAAGGGAAAACTTTGACCTGTAACTATTTGTGGTTTATTTCGATCTTACTTGTTGCAGGTTCCATGTGAAACAGCCCCCTCCTGCTACAGGCCTGCGGGTCATCTACATTCCTGGGCCTGTAAGTTTCCATCTGGATGTTTAGTGTGTATAAAAGTCTTAAAACATGTTATGATTAAATGTTTAAGGCCATATTAGAATTAGGACTTAAAAATAGGACTGTGAGTCTGTGAGCTAAATGGGTAGTAAATCTCCTTACCTCCTTTAATGATCCTGTCTCTCCAACTGTCCGACTGAAGTCTCCTCCCAAAGAATGTCTCTGACAGCAGCAATCACATACATAAAAAGTGAGCTGCAATCCATTGAGCTTCTCATCATGGATCTTCTCCAGTGACAAATGGAGCTCTCTTCTAGGTTAGCCTGTCTAGAACAGCCTGGCTGTCAGTCCCCATTGGTCTCAGCACTCACACCACAAGGGGGTGGCACTAGCCCCACTCCCAGTTACACCTCCTGGGCAACGGTGCTGAAAGGCAGGAGGAGGCTTACCCTTCCTCGCTATGGTCCCAATGGAGAAGATAACTCTCTTCAGCTCTTCAACCACTTTACTCCTCTGGCTGAGGTCACCGATGACCCAGCTTCCCTGTTTTCTCATGCTCTCGAAGCCAAACGACAGCATCATCCAAAAGGTGCCACTCGCCTAGCACCCGGAAACGTTGCTGGTACAGCCAACATCTCCTTTTCCACACTACTGTCTGACCACAAAACCACCTCCTCCAGAAATGCTAATATGGCTAACATAGCTAGCACAGTGATTGATAATCACCAGCTCCCACCCAAACTCTCAGTGTATAGTAGCACTGGAAACAATAAGCACAAGGTTTTGGTCACAGATGACCTCATTATCAGATTTGTGGACCTATCCGGTGCCGTAACCTACTGCCTGGCAAAATAGCGGATTTTATTGAACTCTCACCAAGCTGATTGAACTTCACCCTTTGGTTCACACAGTCCTAGTGCATGCAGGAACAAATGATGCCATGTCCAGACAATCAATCAAGCTCCAGCGTGACACTGAATCACTGACATTAATTATTGAGAGCCTGGGCAAACACTATCTCCTATCTTGTTCTATTCCTACCATGTCAACCAGATCTGAACATTTCAGCTTTTTTAGTCTCCATCAGTGGTTGCAAAATTTCTGTACAGCAACAGGTTATGGTTTTATCAGCTATTTCGACTCTTTTTGAATTGAGCATGATTTGTATAAACCTGATGGCTTACACCTAAACTGGAAAGGGACCAGGCAAGTGGTGTCAAATTTGATCAACTATATAGCTTTTAACTCTTTCTGACCCACATCCCAGCATGACCCTAACAACCTTGCCTTGACTCTAAACACACCCACTCTTGATAGAGAGAGCCCTGCTGGCTCATGGCCTGCTTTCACTCATTCAAATGATAAAACCCCAAATGATAGCTGCCAAGTCCCAGAACATCCTCACAGTATAACCATTTACTCCACAACTACAGTCATATCCCTGTCATAATCAGTGATAACAGATCCCTGTTATCACTTAAACATAAGAACTACAACTTTCAAAATCAAAACATTATCCACATTAAGCCCCTACCATTTTGCAAAATGTTACTTTAAATATTGGCTTTATTAACATTAGATCACTTTTTACTAAATTACTGCTTATCCATGGCATGATAAATGACCATAATCTTGATTTTATGGGCTTATGTGAAACCTGGCTAAAGCCAAATGATTTTGTAAGCCTAAATGAGGCATCACCTCCAAATTACACTAGTTTACAAGTGTCACGTGAATCAAGAAGAGCTTGGGGCATAGCTGCTATATACTGTGATCATTAATGTTAAATCCAATCAACACCACTGTTTTTATGTACTTTGAGGTACTTCTTATGCACTCTTAAGTTACAATCATTTTATATAGCAGTTTTATATCGACCACCAGGACCTTATCTACAATTTTATCAGTTTTCTACCTTTCTTTGTGACATACTGACATGAATGGACAGTCTTTTAACTATGGGGGATTTTGATATCCATATTAAAGACAAATCCAAGCCACTCGGTAAAGTCTTCTTAGCTCTCATAGAGTCTACTGATTTTACACAGCATGTCAATGTACCCACTCAAGTCTATGACCACATGCTTGACCTAGTCTTGACACATGGTTTCTCTTTCTCAGACCAAGCATCTACATCTACCTGTCCTTTCAGATCATTACTTCTTTACTTTTAAGGCTACGCCGTCTAGGCATAGTATTAGCCACTCTGAAACCTACACTACCCATCCTACTGACTCAACCACCATTCGTAAACTTGCTGAGCAATTCAAGTCGGCTGTAACCACCATAGATCAGTCCTGCTGCCTTAACAATTTCACTGACAATTTCAATGTCACACTGCTAGACACATTTAATTCAGTAGCCCTCCGTCTACCTGAAAAACTAGACTAAAACCGTCCCCCTGGTACAATCGAGACACTCTGTCTCTTAAAGGGATATTTTGCCACTTTTTATGTGGATGTCCAATCAGTATTGATGTTAAATTTAGTCAATTGAAGCAATAAATTCCTCATTGCATGCTATATTGACTGAGACAGCTGAGTTATTCTCAGTTTTCCTGCTGGCAGAGCCATGCCGGCAGAGCCATGCCTACATATACCAGGATGCATTGTGCGCGTCCTGTCCAGTCAGCTACTAATGTTGTGTTTACGGACACAGCCGGCGAGTACACTAAAATACAAGTACTTTACTGAGGCTTATTTACAAAATGTTTTTTCTCATCGAGTCATACCAGTGTGAAAGGATCATAATACACAAACAGCACCAGAGTTAGTTATGTGGATCAGTGCAAATGTACCAAGAGTTGCACACACGATAATGGGACCAGCAAACTCAACTCCCACCCAAGACGGAGCAATTACATCTGAACAGTTTTCGTCCTGTAAACTCACCCACTTTGAAATAATCTCCCTTGAAACACACTGGTATTTTCCTCCAAGCCCACTACCTGTTTTCTTGATCCTATTCCCTCTAAGATTATTAAAGACCTTTTTCCAATTCTCAGCCCACTATTACTACAGATAATAAACAGCTCTCTTACTAGTTGACTTATACCTGTATCTATTAAAACAGGGGCTATCAGGTCACTTCTAAAAAAGCATAATCTGGGCCCTGATTTGATCAGTAACTACAGACCAATCACAAATCTGCCGTTTTTTTCAAGACTCTTTGAAAAAGCAGTGGCTCAGCAACTCATAGATCACTTCTCATTCAATAATGTGTATGAACCTCATCAATCTGGCTTCAGGAAATTCCACAGCACAGAAACAGCGCTGACAAAAGTGGTAAATGATTTACTACTTGCTTCAGACTCTGGCTCAGTTTCAATATTGGTGCTCCTAGACCTCAGTGCAGCATTCGACACGGTTGATCACCACATTCTATTAGAGTGCCTAGAAAGTTATATTGGTCCTACTGGCACTACTTTCCTGGTTTAGATCATATTTATCTGACAGATCTCACTTATAGTCCCTTTACACCTTGCATTAAAATGTGTCTCGTATCCAGATTGTATCTAGATATGATTTAACCTGATTACATTTACACCTGGTATAAATAGTATGTGTCTCCAGTGTCCACATTGAGATCCGATTGAGATTCAATCGCTGTGTCCAGCTCAAACAACCGAGCGGCACATCCTCTTCTCGTTTGTGTGGGTCCCAAAAAGTAAAAAAGATGGTAGCCATCCATGAAGCTGCACTATTGTATGGACTTTTGCTTGCTTTTGCGAAGCGGAGGACGAAGCTGACACTTGGTCTCATCTTGAATCCAACCACGAGTGTCTTGAATATCCATTGCTTTCTTGCTAGTATCTTAGCTCGCTATTGGCTAATGGCTGCTACCTTACTGGTTTGGAACAGTCACACACTATTACGTATTTCCGCCCACATAGTTGTTGTATGTGCATGCATGCAATGCAATTGCATATACACTTGTGTTCAATGTGGTCACAATGCATCCCTGACCACCTCTGGAGATGGTTTGGCTGATCAGACCACAATCCATCCTCAGTGCATCTTGAGCGCAGTTATACCTGTACTTTCATGTGGTCAAGCACTATTCGATTGCAATCCGATCACCGATCATCAAAACGCATTTTAAAGCAAGGTGTAAAGGGATTATTTGTTTTATACAACAACTGTTCCTCAGACCAAATGAAGATCAGTTATGGTGTGCCACAAGGATCTGTGCTGGTTCCTGTTATTTTCTCTATTTACATGTTACCCCTTGGTACATTAATAAATCGCTACAAACTAGGTTAACATTTCTATGCAGATGATAGTCAGCTTTACATCTCCATCAAGTCTGACACCAGTCATCAGCTGGTGAAACTGGAAGAATGCCTATTAGAAATCAAACAATGGATGTCATCTAACTTCTTCCTTTTTAAATGCTAAGACTGAAATGCTAGTTCTTGGCCCAAAGTAGATTAGAAACAAATTCTATGATCTCACTCTGAACATGGCTGGTTCCACAGTTTCACAAAGCCCTTGTATTAGGAATCTTGGTGTCCCATTTGACCCTAATCTCTCGTTTGAAGAACATATCGACAACATTACAGACTGCATATTTCCACTTACAAAATATTGCCAAGATTCAGCCCATTCTTTATATGGCTGATGCGGAAACACTTGTTCATACATTTGTCTCATCTAGGCTTGACTGTTGTAATACACTTTTCTCTTGCTTACCTAAATCAACTATTAGCAAATTACAACGTGTACAAAGTACTGCTGCTAGGATATCAACTAAAACTAGAAAATTTGATCATATTACCTCTGTTCTTTTTTCATAACATTGGCTCCCTGTACATGTTAGATCTGACTTCAAGACTCTACTTTGTAGAATTGTACTTGTAAAATATTACATGGTCTTGCACCATCCTACTTATCACCTCTAGTCATTCCTCATGTACCTGCGAGGACTCTACAATCACAAGATGCTGGTCTTGAGATTTGAGAGGCTAGCTCAGTTGACTCATTTAAAGGCAAACTCAAAACACATCTTTTCGCGTCATCCTTCAACCTCACTTAGCCTGCGCTAAGTACTAAAAGTACGGTTATCCAGCTTATACTCAGTCTATGTGTGCAAGGTTACGTATATGTACTGTATGTTACACATCCAGGTATAAATGTTCAGGAGTCTTATGTACATATTGTGTATTGTGCTTTTTATATTTTTCTTTTTACCTCACATTTTACTTTTATATATTTTTAAATATTTAAAACATTCTGTTTATAATGCTTTTTATGTAGTTTATTTCACTTATACGTTTTTATACATTTTGCTTATGTTGATAATTACTGTTTTATTATATGTACAGCCCTATGAGGCATACTTTGTGATATTGGGCTATAATAAATTTGACTTGACTTGAATGAGCTTTTATTCCAAGTCCACTAACATTGAATTTATATTAAGTATAACTGACACCCTTGTTGAATGTTTTCGTCAAGAAAAAAAGAGTTGAGCAATTTTATCATCAGTGGAATATGTTGAAGTTTCATTTCTTGTATTACTCCAAATACTTTTGCAGCATACTGTCTGTCTGTCTCTCTAGGTGGCGGCAGGTTTGCAGGTTGAACTGCAGGTTCAGCTGTTTGCTATGTGTGCAGTCCAAGCAGGGGAGGTTGAGCCGAAGACGTATATCTCCCAGGATATTATCATCCACACGGAGACAGACATCCTCTACCTGCCTGTTACTGCTAATATCCTTTAAACACCTCAAAAAATGTTTAACTGTGGAAGAACATTTTAGATGGAAATATTCTTTATTATCAGTTTCTAGGACATAAATTAAATCGGCTGGTATTCAGCCTGCTTGCATATGGCCTAGACTTTGGTGTGCAAATACTATATGCAATCAAATTTCAGCATACCTTTATGAAGTCATTTTCCAGCCTTGTTATAACAACACTGACCCATGGGTAAAGATTCAGACAGGTTTGGTGACAGAATAGAGGGAAGAAATGAATTTGAATGAATTAATCTTTAATTAAAGCAATAATTCTGTTGTGTTTGCAAGAGAAGAAATTCTCATAGATTCAACATGTCTCATCGGCTCAGCCAGGTCTGTATAGAGAAAACATAGTGATATTTGTCCTTAAATCATTTCACCTGTCCTTCCTGGAAGGTTATATGACATTTGGCTGAAGGACCCAAGCAGTGCCCACAATAAGAAAAGCTCCAAGATCCTCAAACTGTCTTCCAGCCTACCAGCCAGACAGGGAGTCATATACCGACGACCCAGTACCCTCCTGACTGATCCTGCGGCAAACACAGGTTGATATCTTACACCAAAAAATGAACTGAAATCTCCCGTCTTTGAATAGAGAGACGATATCACTGAACCAGTTTTTGTTTGTGAATTTCAGGACACCCTAATCGCACCACTAATTTGTGATGATTACATATCACCAATCCGTGAGTCAAGACTTCACATCATCCTCCTACCACATGCCTCTTTTATTCCACTAAAATGAAATATTCTAATGGATTTTTATATTTTATTCTGTTTCAAATAAAATCTTTATTAAGCTGTTCTGTTAACATTTTTGGTGAGTGTGTGTTTGTCTTGATAAATACCAGTTGTGCCCCTTTTAATGTGGCAGCAGTCATGTGCGTGCCTCAACATGTGAGTGTGTGCGCGTGCGTGTGCTCAGGTGAATTGGTGGGGGTGGTGATGTTCGTATATGACGTCAACGGAGACCCAACGCAAGGTGCAACCATAGCAAAACACAGCTGAATAATAACTTGCTGTCATTTTTTTTTATTTCCATGCCTCGTATTTATCACCCACGCGCCTCTCTCCTCACGAGCGTATTCCTTGATTTGTGCAGCTGCAGCTAGTGAAATCCCTGGCTCCGGTTGGCTCACGAGCGCTAGGTCAGTCACGCGCGCACACACACATGCGCGTACGCACCGCACGCACGCTCAGCTTCAGCATCACACGAGAGGCAGCGGCAGCGAAAACGGTTTGGCAGCGGAGGGCGACGGGCTTTGACTTTGGATGCTTAGTCACATTTTGCTTTTGACAGAGAGGCGGCGGAGGATGGAGCGGGTAGAGGAGAGACATTGAGCGGGTCAGCAGGAGGAGAGACAGAAAGGAGGCAGGGGGTACCGCGAAATCCGGAGCAGATGATGCTTATTTGCCGCAGGCCCCGCCATCGTGAAATTGGATACCGACTTGCGGCGGATGGGGTGACCGAGCTTGCTGCTCCACCGGGGAGGTCCCTGCCTTCGGACGTTACCGGGGTGGGAGCTGCCTGTGCCCGGCTCTAAGGAAGGAAGGAGTGGTAAGAGGGAAAATGCAGACGGAGGAGGAGACGGCCACCGCAGAAGAGCCCATTTTGGCGGAAGGGTCAGGACGAGAGCAGGTAAGGAAGGACGTTTTCTCAATATTATAATCTACACACGCGCGTTAAGGCGGTTGTTCTTACGTGAAGAGTCCTGTTAGCGTAAAGTTGCGCATATTGTTCCCCTTCAAAAACCACCCTCTGTCTTTATTGTCATTGCAGGTCTTCTCCACAAAAAAAAACAATAATTTCTGCATCATCTGTCATATAGCAGTGGAGTCAATGTCGTCAGGTCTTTTACTGATAAAATAGTCTTTGATGTTGTTATCGTGAACAAGTCACGTTTTCTCCCAAATCCGTTAATCCGTTAACAAGAGCAAGGACACCGAGCAGGACCTTGGCTTTTACATGAGTGGAGATGAGGCTCTGCTGTAGGTAAACAGAGCCGAAGTGATGCCACAGGATTAACGTGATATGTCTGACAACCCTGTATGACTAAACAAGTTTAGCCTTTTTTCAGTACTGTAGTAGAGTATGTCCATTTACCAGCTGACACAACTGAAATACATCAGAGGGTGACATCACAGTTTAGCTACACACACACACCTGCCTTTTAGCCCAAATTACACTGACACTGAATGTGAATGGCGGCATCACAGAATAACACCTCCCTCAGTAGTGTGCATTTATTTTCACCTGTGTTGTACAGAGAATTAGCATTTATAATGATAGGATATAACCACGCAGCACAGTGTGCACCTCCTTTGATGTCCAACTCCTGCTCCTGAACCATTATAATGAAAGTCCTTACAAATTCATGTTGATGACACCAAGTTCATGTTTACACATAGGGAGCCTTGAACCTTACTCAGTGTTTGAAAGACAGTTTTCTGCACACCACACACACATCTTAAACCACCTCATCTACTACTATTCCAATACTTTGGGAAGCAGCATCTATTTGAACACATCATCTTTATAATAAAGAAACATGAGAAATAAAGTAGGCTACAGCGTGTATGACAAAGCATTAAGTCAGTTGCCAGAAAAAAAGATTGTGGGCACGCTGTATTCTCACCACCATTCACAGTACTCGCACTACTTACAGTAACATGATCATGGTCTAAACACTCGGAGGAAGAGCAGAATTGTCTGTGCGTGTGGTGTAATGGTATCCAAGGAAGGGTCTGTACTGTAAAGGAGGAAATTACCACCAAACACTATTGAAATGCAAGAGACCGCACATTATTGAGGCTCCACTACTTACAGCACCACCCTTCATGGTGTAGTGGAGTTTACTTAGTTTGGTTGACATTCTGCTGTCTCACAGATAGTGTTATTTATATTTGCTGCATGCAGAGGTGTGTGGAGTTGCATAATGTTGGTGGGTGTGTTGGTGTCACACTTATTGGGCAGGTGAGTAACCTGCAACTAACTTACTTCAGTGAATCTTTTTTTTTTCATCATTTATCAAATGTTCAGTCTATAAAATATAAAATAGAGAAAAATGCAACTGCAATTTCCCAGAGCAGCAAATCCTTTGCATTTGATAATCTGAAACCAGCGAATTGTGGGCATCACATTCTTAATTCATTCAGTCATTCATTCTTTTTCAATTGTATAGTTGGTTAATTGATGAATCGTTTTGGCTCTAATGACCTTTAGATATCTTGCCTGAGTGGCTTCAAGCCATGAAATTTACTTTTCCTGTCACATTTTAGAGAAGAGGAGCTTTATATCTTTATTGTAGAACTACTTTTTACAATATAAAAGACCTGCATAACCTTAAATTGGCTAATAAAACTGACAATAAGAGACAGAGTTAGGCATTTGGCGGTTGGCTAGTGGTAATTTAAAGCCCACGGCACATAATATATAGAGATGTGAATCCTGTTATATGATGCCTGTCACTCAATTCTACCACTCTCCTCTGTCTTTATCCATGCCTGCAGTGCAGACAGTGCAGTGTAATGCAATGAATTCGGTCTGCAATCTGTTCTCTGCCTCCATTACTCTCTCTTATCTTCCCCTCTTGGTCTCCTTCCTGTTTTAGATTTGCCTGTTGTGCAGCATCATCTTCCTATCACATTGCATGATTAATATTAAAACCACACACTGGATTCATTCATACCTCTATACAATTTCATTCTTTCATGGAGATAATTCTGCCGTAATTCTGCCAAGAGATCTGTGGCATCAAACCAAGCGGTTCTCGTTTTTCTGCAGGTTTCATCAGCGAATGATACGACTGCTTTCAAACACATGACAAACTGCGCAGCTGCATAGGCAGCGTGAGCAGAAAAATAACTGATGTGTAAGACAGATGGGAGGGTGACACGATGAAAATAAAAGCTTAGAGAGAGTGACAAAAATGAGAACAAAATCCCTCAGAAGACCCTGTTGCTAATTATAGAGGAAAAACAAATAAATAACCCACCCTGATTTAGACAGGAACTTTGTGTCTGTTCCAAAAAAAGGTTATGTTCTGTTGTTTTGAACTTTTTTAGATTCAAAGTCTGTGACAGTTGGAAAGCACATACTGTACAGTACTTTGCAAGCAATATTCCAGCAGCTGTATCACAGGGAAACACTACAAATTTATAAAACTATCGCTAACATCACCACAAGGTGCAATGGTGATGGGAAAATCCCTCCCACTCAAACACACAAACTACAATAGCATGGCCCTACAGTGTCATACATGACAAGCTCTTATAGGTACAATACAGAGCCCACTGTTTTGTTAAAACATGGTTTTCCTATGAATCATTAAGAAAACATTGAAATCTCAATTCTTAGCAAGAAAATTGGCATTTTCATTTTATCCAGAGTTGAGTAACCCCATAATGAAGGAAAACAAAAATGATTACATTCACACTGCTAATGGAAAACCAGCAAATGCAGCATGGAGATAGAGATAGATAGATGATGTATCAGCAGAACAGCAGCTGACTACGAACCACAAAGCACAATAATCAAGTTTAAATGCACAGCAGATATTTCATCAGTGCCGATATTCACTTTAGTTAGTTAGAATCTAGTTTTTAATTTCTCCTTCAAATGGATTATGAACAACTAACATTTGAATAACATTAAAAACAAATTCAATTTGGCCTTCAACATCAGTGTGAAATTTGATTTTATTTTTCCATGCTTCATATATTATATAATAAAAATAGCACATTAAGTTTCTTATCTAAGTTCTTAAAATGCTCTTGATTTTTTGATTGCTCATAAGATCCTGTTTTTGTTGTGGGGTCCAAAAACAGACACACAAGTGATGACTGGAGTCAAGTTACCACTTCTCTTATTTAGCCATATATTGTCAAAACACCGACTTTTTGGAACATACTGACCATACGGATGGACAGCAGGATAGTAGCTGCAAGATTTGTTGAAGGTTCTGTGTATGTTTTAATTTATCCCACTGTGGAAACCCGTCACCTTTTGTTATCTATTGTAACTGGCATGAAGTAGGCTGTCTGCTGCTGTCAATGATGTTCCATTAAACACACTCTAAAACAAATGATTTGTAATGGAGGAATAACGTCTCAGTATATTAAGTGTATGTTGGGGCATTTTATGTCCTAACAGAACAATTGCTAACTATTTATTTATTATTGCGGTGTACAGCAGGTAGTAGAAACCTGACATCCCAAATGATACTCGCAACCGTGTTGAAATGACACATCATTTTTAACAGTGTACTGCAGCATCAACAGCATATTTTCCGACCCTCATTTCCTCACTTCATTTGCCACCCACATGCCAGGATTGCTAATTATAGCTGCTCCAGTCACACCTAACCAGCTGAATCAGTAAGAGCAGAGATAGAGAGAAAGAAAATGTTTTGTATCAGACACTTTATTACAAGGAGGGATGTCTAAAAACTTCTCTGCTCAGCGCACAAATGTAGAATTTTCTAATTACTATCTGTGATATGGGCTTTATTAGAAAAGGTTAATGTGCAAGTTATATCAGAGAGAGGATTAAATACTAAATATGGTTGTGGTAGATGCCTTCATCAGTGGCATGCCTTCATGAAAAATGTAGTCCGCTCCTGTCTAGGACTCATCTTCATCTCCAGTTAGAAGATATCACTTAATACACCGTTAACGCACTACAGCACAGCAAATAAATCTGACTGCCACAGGTCAACTATACACTTAGTGTTTGTTTTTAGTAGAGATGGATCAGAAAGTAACATATCATTACTTCAATTAATTCTCTCACAATGTCATTTGATTCAGTAAATGGATAATGATACATGTGTTATGCAAATTCAAGCACTGAATTTAAGTCTTTCATGTAACGACCGCCCTGTATCAGCTCACTTAAAAAGGGATTGTAAGAAGGGCGGAAAGCAGACATCCTCCAGGCTAGACTATCTACATTTCTTTTAATGAGGATTTCAAGGTTACCTTGCGAGGTAGCTGCAAGATCACACGAGAATCCATCTTGTCAGGCTTCAAGTTATGCACATGTGGCGGAAACCAACAATGGTTCAGACCAATCAGAGTCCCATGAGGAACTACTGGCAGCTACAGGCTTTATTTAGGTGTGACGACAGTGAGAAGTTCGCCTGTTCATTCAATCACCTGCCAAGCATTGTTTGAAAGTGCCTGCTTTTTTCCGAACAGTTTCCACGGACGACTTCTTAGATGGTTCTGTGTAACAAAACATCTGGCGTGTCAGGTTAATGTCAAAGAGCCTGAGATCTGCCTTTGATCTGTAACAGCCTGACACAAGAGCAAATGTTTAACACATGCAGTTTGTACAGAAACAGGATCAAGACACAACCAAACAGCTGCAGAGTTCACACCAAGAGACCAAATAGGGCAACATCACTCACCAAGAATTTTACCTTTTTTAGGGAGACACTTGGACTGTAAGAAACTTATTCTAACAAATTCTCATTACTCAGTGTAAACCGCTAACAGCATTCAGAGATGAAGATGGATGGAGTACTAAAATATTTTCCAGTACACTACATCAGCAGCTGACACTGGACTTTGCTTCGTGTGGTAGCTCTGTATCCTCACTAGTTTCTTAGTAGGAGCGCTGCTTCAAAACCAGACTCACGAGCACAAATAAACAGTCTGTCTATACAAGTCAGTCCCCAGGAAATGAATGGAGCATCCAGTGACAGCACATTTTAGCCTGTCTTGTCTTTACCTGTGGGAAAGAAACGCTCATACTGACAAATACTGATTGGCATAAGTGCATACAGTAACAAGTTGAGCTGACTCTTGCCTTGTGGCTGATTTCCCTCTCACTGGGCGCACACCATCTGCAGAGATACTTGATGAGACGTTGGCCCAGAACCACAATGTGTTCTTTATTGCGAGAATATTCTCTTTTTTGGCAACATTTATCTGCAGGAATTAAGGGGACAAGGACAGGAGAGCCAAGACTGAATGAGAGAGACAGATAGGGAGGGAGGAGGGGGGGGTGAAGGACAAGAAGGATGGATTTTGGCAATGGACTTCCCTGGAGAGAGGTGAAGTCTGACACCGCTGTCATCGTTATAGTCTCTCTCTCCCTCTCTCTCTCTCTCTCTCTGGTTTTGCTTCCTTTCATACATGCATTCATGAAAAGTTCATGACTGTTTCTCTTTCTCTCTCATGCTACTCCCCCCTTCTCTCTCTCTCCCTCTCTCTCTCTCTCTCTCTACACTTTTAGCTCAATCAATCCACTTAGAGACAGACTTTCAGAGAGGATGTAACAGAGGAGACGTGGGGGGTGAGGATGAAGGGCAGGAGAAACTGAGGTTGGGATTGGAGAGTAAATGCTTAGGAGGTAGGAGGGAAGATTCGGGGAAGGGGAAAAAAAAAAAGATTACATAAGAAAAGCAAAGAGGATATGGAGAGAAAAGGCAGTCAGGAAGAGAAAATATGATGATTTGTACCATTGATAATTTTCCTGTCTTACTGAACTGTCTGTTTTTGTTTCCCTATGTGGATCAGGATGTGTTTTGGGGGCTTTTGCAGAGAGATGATGGACTGGTGGAGTGTAGATGCCCTTCACTCTGCCTTTCACTACTTGCCTTTCACGTACAGTAGTAAAAAAAAAAAAAAAAAATGAAAGGCTGTGCGTGTGTTGCAGCCAACAAAATGTACCAAGGATGGAGAATTGTGGCTGCATTGTGCTGGACGGAGAGTGAAGGTGAAAGATGAGTGTGTGTGTGTGTGTGTGTGTGTGTGTGTGTGTGTGTGTGTGTGTGTGTGTGTGTGTGTGTGTGTGTGTGTGTGTGTGTGTGTGTGTGTGTGTGTGTGTGTGTGAGGGGAGGAGAAAGAGGGAGAATTAAAGCTAGAGAGAGGGGCTTGTGTGTTGAGAGGTGGAGGGAGTGATGTGCTGACAGGACAGGCAGACTTGGCTGAGATGAGGAGAGGACACTGGTGTCATCCCGTCGTTTCTTTTTTTTTTTTTTTTTTTTATTCTGTCATCTGCTATGTTGCCCTTTTTGCCTTGTCGCATTCAGCACGAGGCAGAGAACAACAACATGGAGGGAGCACATGTATGTATAGACACAAGTACATGCTATGAAACAGTACAAGTGTGTGTTGACAGTGTTTCCCTGTTTTTGCACAACCCCTACATCTCTCCCTCCGTCCCTCATTCACACACACACACACACACACACACACACACACAAATTGCAGCAGTAGTGATACGCTGCTGATGTCGGAGTGGAGTCAGTTAGCTAGAGAACAGTCTAGAAGCATCGTTCTCATCTAAATTATTCACACACATTTCGCTGGCTGCATTACAATGTTCAGAACGTGCATGTTGGCAATTGCGTGGATCGAGAGAGATGGAAAGAGAGAGAGAGAAGAGGGGCACATTAGATGATCTATGTCTGTTTATCTATTGTGTGTGTGTGTGTGTGTGTGTGTGTGTGTGTGTGTGTGTGTGTGTGTGTTTGAGTGCACTGTAATATGATGTCCTCACAGTGCAACTGAAGCTGTGTCAAAATGTGCACTTAGAGAGGCATTAAAAGTGTGTGTGTGTGCATGTGTCTAATATGCAGCACTTACGCTATGATGGGTTGATGATTGGTATGGGGTGGTGTAATGCATTCCTTTGATCAAGACCTCAGCTTACACACTGGGTCTGAAATTGGACGCTGTTTACCAAACAGGAAGATTATGATCATTAAAAACTCACCAGGGGGTCACCAGGTATAGAAAATCTATATCGCCTTCTAGATAAACATTTTGTCTATTACCAACATAGCTGAAATCATTTTCTCTTCCACACATGTCATACATTATTAAATATGAATATTATGGAGGATATTGTATTATAAATCATATTCATCATTGTCATACTCAAGTTTACTGGTCATGAAGAGTGCCACTTAAACTTTGTTTATTCTTCATTAAAGGTTTTTTTTTTAAACTAATAGCTACATAGCTATGGAGCCTAAGTATGTACGTAGCCACCATAGCTACAGCACAGGCTATGTCTGATGTGAATTAAAATGTGCTATATCAGGATAGGTATTGTTATCAGGATATGAGCCTTTGGTCATATCGCCCAGCCCTACATCAACTACATGGAATAGTCCCATATTTAGTACTGTAATGAAATAAGGCGGACCTTCCCACCATCATTTGTATATTAAAAGAAAGTATATTCAAGAATGGAAACACAGGTACCGTGTGTAATAAATTATTTATTTGGAATGGTGCTTGAATCTAAAAAAAAATCTGTGTGAGGTTACTGGACTCTATGTACTAATACGGATTATAAAAGTGTAATTTGTCCTGCCCTAACACATGTAACAAAGCCTATAGAGGAATTAGGGAAGATGTCAATCAGTCTGTTTACACCCACACAGTCTTGTGGGTCTAATCCTGTGAGAGTTTACCATGTGTGTCCAGGGCCTTTCAGAGGTTTTAAGTCTTTGATTTCTCATTGGTTATATAGACAAATAACAGGCACATATTGTGGTAGTAGTATCTTGACAGCTGATCTCTCCTCTTCTCCTCATCTCTTCTCTCTGTGTTCCCACAGCAACGGCCAGTCCAACAGTCTCTGGCCTCCTCCCTGTGTCGGGAGTCCCATTGGAAGTGCCTCCTCCTGACCCTCCTAATGTACGGCTGCTTTGCTACGCTCGTCTGGTGCGCTCTGTGTCGTGTACCCGTTCTTGGCTCCTCCTCATTTGCTCTTGGTAGTGATGAAGATGCCACCTCGGCGGCCTACTATAATGAAATGCTGCTCTATGAGAGTCCGTGCTCTAGTGGTTACGTCTACATCCCCCTGGCCTTCCTGGCCATGCTTTACGTGGTTTACCTGGTGGAGTGCTGGCACTGCTTCTCTAAGACGGCCATGTTGGCTCATGCTGAATTCCAGGTATGTATCAATACCAATTTAGGAACTTAGCATTTAGCAACGTGGCATAATAAGCTTTAGAAACCACATAACCCCAACACTCAACAGACTGTGGAGTCTACTGCTACAACAGGAGTCTTGCAGTAGGTATATGACCTTGAGCACGACACTAAACAGCAGCATCTGTTTATTTATTGAATCTGGGTCAGTTTGATAGTGTCAACAACATGCCTAAAATAAAGAGGTTAAATGAATAAAATGATGCTGAATTAAATGTCTGCACAGACAGTAGATGTTTAAGAAAGATACAGGATAAACTGGACCCTAAACAGACATATGTTTCATGCAGTTTAGTCAGAAATTTTGACATTTCATGAGGAGAGAACAGTGTTTTACTCTTCCTACTTGTACGTGGTGAAAAATAAAACTTTCACACTCATATGGAAATAACTTGACCCGGGCCCTTCAGTCTAGCTTTTGTCTATTCCTGTCTGCTCTGTCTATTATCAGGAATTCCTGGAGCACATTGCTCCAAAAGAACGGTACTTACTGTTCGTCTTAGCTATTATATAAATATAAGTATGTTTTATATTTGTCCAGACTGTCAGGGGCACATATCCTGTGGTGAAGACAGCTCTAAATAGTTGTCAGAAATATATATCTTCAAATCACAACACCATAAACGAACATTGGCAGGGCCTGTCTTGTACCAGAATGCACAGACTTAACTCTGCTGTGTTCAAACAATAAGGACTTCATTGTTTCTGCTTGTACTGCCAATGCAAAAACTTCTCAAGCAGTGTTACACCTTTATATTTTAGATTGTTCAGTTGATTAGTTCAGCTGATTAGTTGATTTAATTATTTGTTAATTCTTTGTCACAGGAAGTGTACGAGCGCGTGCAGAGACTTCAACAGGCTACACCCTGCATTTGGTGGAAGGCAATCAGCTACCATTACGTGAGGAGGACCAGGCAGGTGACAAGATACCGCAACGGAGACGCATATACAACCACACAGGTGAGGGAAACTATTCTTCAACACACACACACATACACTTAGTCTCACTGTCACTCTTTTCTTTTAATATTATTAGCTACACTGTTAAAGCTGAAGTTTTAATTTTGTAAACTTTTATAATAACTGCTATGCAAATCTTAATTTCTCCTATAGTGAAATATTGCGGGGCTGTGTGCAAACAGCTGTGTGCAGTAAGAAAAATATCATTCTATTTAGTAACCACGCTTTTTTTGATGCTGAAACATATATGAAAGTTTAAATTTCTTCCCTATAACTTAAATTCTTCCTTTTTTAAACTCCCCATGTGTTCTCCCTCCTCTCACTTTTCCTCTCCACCATATCCTTTTCCCTCCATCAATGCCCTGCCCTCTCATTCCTCAGGTCTACCATGAGCGGGTAAACACTCACGCCTCCAGTTCAGAGTTTGACTACGCCCGCTATGGTGTCAAAGATGTATCGAAGGAGCTGCTGGACCTTCAACTGCATCCTGCCGTTCGCCTCCGTTTCACCAAGTGTTTCAGGTGTGACACTCGCCGCCAACTACAACCGGTCAAATCCTAAACTCATTCCATGTTAGCAATGACATTAATTTCATGATTATCATTTTGGGGGGAAAAAAATGAGTATTAACTAAGTTTTGTGGTCTTCAGCTTCTCCAGTGCACGTGCTGAAGCTGCCTACCTCACCCAGGTAAGTTGTGGTAAAAGACATAGCAAAACATATTTGATATATTAATACTGTTACTGTTCCTATGAGGACAGCTTCTATCGATTATTTTTTTTCGAATAGTCAATTGATTGTTTTATCCATAAAAAAAGGACCAGTACCAAAGTTTTCAGAGCTTTTTTCAGTAAATTGATTGTAAAAAAATGTTTAAGTAGTACTCTACAAGTAATGTTTTCTTTTCCCCCTATTTTCTGTACTACCTAGCGTGCACGCTTCTTCGGCGAGAACGAGGGGCTTGACGACTACATGGAGGCCAGGGAGGGAATGCACTTGAAGAACGTGGATTTCCGTGAACACATCCTGGCGTTCCCGGATCCAGCTCACCAGCCGTGGTTTTCTAGACACAGGGTGTTCTGGCTGGCTTCTGCTTTCCTCCTGTCATGGCCGCTGCGGGTAGTGTCAGAATATCGCACAGCGTACGTCCACTACCATGTGGAGAAGCTGTTTGGGGAGGATGAGGATACAGGCGGAGGAGGGCCGGGTGGTGGAGGAGGGCCGGGTGGAGGCGGAAGAGGGGATGGGAATGAAGGAGGGACTGAGAATGGCATCCACCCGGGGGGAATTGGGATTGGAATTGGCCTGAATGGGACGAGCTACAGAGCCATCTCTCGGGTCAACACGGTGGACATGACAGAATTGGAGTGGCACATCCGCTGTAACCAACAGATGGTACCAAGCTACTCTGAGGCCCTCCTTATGGACTTGGACATAAGTGGAGGGACAAACCCCACCGCCTCTACACCCCTCTCTGGGCCCCCAGGCACCACCCCCAACCAAGAGGTCACCCGGCCTCCTCTAGCCCTGCCTGTGGTGTTCAACTCGGCTTACCTCCTCCAGAGCTGCCCCCGATGTCGAAGGACCACATCGAGTTCCAGTCTGCCCTCCAGGCTAAGGGCCCCAATGGGAACCACAGCCCTCCTTAACGCTACCGTGGCAGGGATCAGGGCAGCAGGTCAGGGCGGCGGAGGTATAGGAGGGAGGCTGGTGCTGAGTCGAAGCGGATTCTCGCTAGGGAGACTTGGAGGAGGGCGCCAGAACAGCCTGTTTCATTCAAGAAGCATGGGGGGAGGGCTCGGAGGAAGTAGGGAGGATGGTGGAGGAAGTGGAGCTGGAGGAGGAGGTGGAGGCGGAGGAGGAGGAGGAGGAGGAGGAGGTGGAGGTGGAGGATTCCTTGGGTTAGGGTCAAGACAGGACAACGAGGAGACCAGAGGAGTGCTAGAAGGAGAAGGTGATGAGGAAGAGGAGCAGGAGGACGAGGTGAGGAGAAGGGAAGACAGAGGGAGAGAGAGAGATGAAGAGGGAGAGCAAGATGGTGGAGTGGGCGAAGGGAGGGAGGGCGATCGGGACCGTCCTCCATCCTACCAGGACGCATTCTTCTTTCCTGTCCTCATTATACACGGAGAGGAGAGCTGCCACGCTGGAGACGACATGTGACGATCAGAAAAATAAACACATTCAGAGCGAGAAAGTATGGGCAGAGGCCGAGGGAGATGAAAGAACGCACAGGACAAAAAGAAACAGACGATCACAGAAGATGCTCAGAGTAATAGATAAAAGAAGTGATATGATAGACCTGAAGAATCACTGAAATGAGAACAGAATGAGGTTGGAAGTTGGTTGAAAGCTTACCACCAACCACAGACAGAGAAGGAAGGGTTGCGTAAGAGATAAAAACAGCTCTGTGAACAAAGGAAAGAGGCGGTGATGGAGCGAAGTGTAAATGAGTGGATACAGTAAGGAAGAGAAAAGAGAAAGTACTATAAGAAAGGAGGATTAATAGAAACATCTAAGAGAGAGAAAGTAGATTGTTGGAGGAGATTTGAACAAATGCAGTGCATTCTGGAAAAAAGTGAGACACGTTGGTTCGGAGGGAACTGAGTGCAGTAGCAGGATAAGAGGTAATCTGAGAAGATCGTTGCAATTGTAGACTTTTCTACACACAGGTTGTGAATGAGATGAGGACATTTTTGGATTGGATACTGTGGAAGAATGGAAAGACTGAACATTTAGGAATGTCTATTTCCAGATATATCTATGCAAGAGCAGGAGTGGGAGGAGTTACCAGTCTAAAGATAGCAGCTTGAAGAGCAGTGGAGAGACACCAAACCAGCTGAGTGGTGGTGGGCATTTTTTCAAAAGAAATAAAGAAGGAAGAATTGCAAAAGTATATTTTAAAAGCTTAAAGCTTCGCTAAAATCAAAATACAACAGAGGCAAAACCAACAAGACAGCACATTTAAAGGATGAAATGCAGGAAGAGGCGAACATCCCTAAATATTTTAGGGGGGGGAGGGGGAGGAAGGAGATGAGATCACAAAGGATTACAAAATGAAATGTGGAGCAATAGAGGGAGAGCGAAAAGCAATGACATGCTATTTGGCAAGGTACAACGTAAAAACGAGCTGAATGGAAATGGAAGAGAATAGAAAATCCGAGAGTAACAGTGGACAAAGAGAAGAAAAGATAACAAAATGAACAAAATACTGACCATGACAGACCAGATTACCCTTAATCCTGTTTTCAATTTGACAGAGAACTCATGTATACTCTTTAAAATAATTATCAAAATGATCAAATCAAGAGGAGGAGAAAAAAAAGATTTATCACTGAGCCGCAACGCCCTGTGAACAGCTGTTCTCTGACCTTGAATCTATTACACAAACCATTCAAATAGTTCCCCAAGTACCATTTCCAAACAGGTCACCATAACGAATTAGGTATCTCTTAGGTTTTTCAAGTTTTGCCATACTTAGTATTCACACTGCACCTAACTAGCAACCATAAACATTGATTTCCTCCCTGTCTCTTCATGCTGTCTTATTCCTCATCTCACCATTAGCCTCCACACCACTCCCCATCCATTACTGATATGGAGCTGATAGAAGAAAAAAACTCCATAAAAAGGGGAGCGATTGCTTCCTGTACTTCTCAGCTCTATCCACTCCTATATTCCTATCTGCTCTCCTTCCATTTTATCACTCCGTCTTCCCTCCTCACCGTTCTCCACACTTGAAAGCACGAGTTGCCGAGTGCAGAGGTGTAATCCTGAGCAACACGTATTGCTTTTTTTTAAAAACACGAGTTAGGTGCAAGCAGCTTTTTTTTGCAATTAGCACATGTTGTGTTAAGTGAAGTGAGAGTGTGTCGTACCAAAATAGATCCGGCGCATCCATCACTAACTTTCCCTCGTCTTTTACTCCGCCATCTTCTCTCTCCTGCTCCTCTCTGTCCTCTTTTTAAAGTGGTGGATATGTGATACATCTCTCTGTGCTCCTGGATATTCAGGATCACATTTCATCTCAGCTCACTCCAACATATCACATCTCCTCTAGCCTGAGGTTTCTGCTCTAGTATCAGATTTTATAAACAAGAGATTTCCTACTTATATAAAGCTTTCAATGACCTGTCACTATTATATGCTTATATATTTTGAAAGATACACATAGAGAGATTTGAGCACATCATGTTGGCACAGTGATCAATAAATTTACCCAATGCATAGAAAAGCAAAAGATGTCAACAAAATTAGCGTTTAAAGACGTTGAGTCAGAGCAGGGCCAATGTTTGGCTAAGTTTCGCGAGTTATGCCTGTGTACTTGTGCTATAGTTTTAAACATTTGTACCCAAAGATAGGCCTGTGGAGTATGACAGGAAAAAAACTCAAAATAACCAAAAGACCTTCTTCCAATATCAATATACTATATATTACAGTATGTGTTTAGGCATGGAAAATCATCTCTTGATCTCATTTATGTCCATTATATTGGACTGCATGGGAAATAAAACTTGAGCTGTCAAGGTCAGCTGACATTCTTCTATTTAAAAAAAAAAACATACAGGGACAAATCAAAGGGACTTTTTAATTGCTTTATATTTTTAATGCAAAAAAAAAGTGCTGACAAATTTCCAATATTAAAATAAAACCCATAAAATAAACACAATTATCAATATTGCCTGATAGAATAAGTTTGGCCGCACTGTGCCAAACTGCTTCCTCCTCCTCTTGAAGAGTCACCTGCAAATAAGTAACAATGCTCTCTGAAACATCGCCTCACTATGGAAAGTGTGAAAGTAAAGCTGGCATAGAGATGCATGTAACTTAATAACAGCTACTGTGCAGGAGCTACTAATAGCTATGTAGCAAATATGGCTTCCATTGCAAAAGGCCGTGCCAAGAAGCAGTGATTCATGATCAGTCAACATAAATTTAGATATTTTAGACTCGTGTAGACAGATAAGGGCACAGATAGGAATCCATAGGGATTTAACCCTCTGTCCTATTTTCTGAGTTGGTATGTTTTTATGGAAAAATCAGCCCAGGAAGTAGCAATTGGCACAGATAACACAACCATCAGTGCTTTGATGCATACTTTACAAAGCACACTTAACCTGCTACAGTAGCAAGAAGCAGTTAGAGTAGTTAGATGAACATTTCTTCAACCTTCCCTGCTTGTGCCCTTCAGAGGTCACTTTGGCCGCGTTGTGATGTTGGAAGGTCTCCCTCGTTCTCTATCTGCTTGCTCTGGACATGACATTGAAAAGCACACAGAAAGAATGAGGTTCTAAAAGAATCTCTCACAAGGGTTTCCTGAAAATGGAGGGGAAAATGATGCTTCATACAATTCATGACTGATAGAGATAACGGACGTGTTATTGTACACAGGCACACAAATACTGTAACCACAAACATCCGACCTGGATTCAGCAGACATACATGGGAACGTTCTCCCAATGAAACTTTCTGGGAAGAAAAAGTAGAGCACGAGTGCTGACCTGGTTCTGTGTACAGGACACACACACATACACACACTCTGACACACATTCACATACAGTACACTGATTCTGGCTCGCTGGCCTTCGTTAGCTTTGGGGGACATCGAGCCAGACCGGGCACAAGGAAACTTATGAAATAAATAATTAATGGAGACAGAGAAAACAAACAGCACCACGGACGAGCGTTTCTCATGTGACTGGAGAACCGGACGGCAGAGACAGCCACTGAAAGGCAGAAAGAGTAAAAATGTGAGATTTAAAGACAATTATTTTTACAGCTGTTAATCATTATCTCAGTCTATTGACTTGTGGCTAAAATTGTCTCCATCAATGTCCCTTAACAAAAAGAAGCACTAAAAAGCACTGAACACACTTTAGTGTTAATTTGATTTGATTTGCAAGATCAGTTTGTTTTCACTGATTGTTCAAAACACTATTATGTTGTTTGATTGTAATGATGGGAAGCTTTTGTTCAATATGTATTTTTGTGCATATATTGTAGCCCCTTAAACTTAAAATCACTAAATGTGAGCTCCAACTCAAAATCTGATTGCTTTCACATTTCTATGGAAATACTTTGCTACCAAAAGTGACAAAACGTGGAAATACAATTCAGTCTGTAATTTGCTATTTTTATAACATCTGCAGACTTGAGTAGACATTATTTAAGATTGTTTTAAGTGATGTCTAAAATTCCAAATGCCTTTGTAAGCTGCAGAAATGTATCATGTCTTAGTTGTTTTTTAATTTTATTCTTTTTTTTTTTTTTTTACAAGAGACAAGAGTATTTCACTCATTTGTGTTGTTAGAGGATATTTTTTCGGTGTTTTATTATGTCAGTGTGTCAAAAGTGTGTCCCCAGCCGCTTCAGATGTGCCAAGAGAACTTTGTGCCCATGATGTCTTACACAAACACACACACACACTCATGCGTGCTTGCATGTTTAGTCACAGCAGTAAAGCAGCCATTATAACAGCTTATTTTAGACTAGAGTGACATTAATCCAATACCCATAATAAACCCACACATACAGAGTCTTAATACAAAACGCACACACACACATACACACTCTGAAAGCATGGAACTGTCCTGCTATGTTGCCTTTGTGTCCGACGTTGCCAACTTTTTTTCTCAGGATTTCAGTTGATGCTGCATTCCTGTGTCAAAACACACTCTCTCGCATATAAATCCATTTACATGCCAAAGCAAAAAATAAATAAAAAAGCATCAGAGAGAAAATGCCTGTGCACACACACATGCGCATACACATTAGCAAGCTGGTACAGATGGCTGCACACACACACACGTCCGCACAGCCTGCAGCAGAATGTTCTGTGCTGGTGGGTCGTTCCGCAGCAACAAACATTGACATGATGTGACAAAAGGGTGGATTTGCTCAGGAACATTAGAAAGAGAAATAGTTATAAATTTCTGATTTGTACATTGACTGAATGACTGAGGTGCTGTTCATGTGTGGATCCACCCACAATTAACACTAATACATCAGAGCGTTTGGTAAAACGTGGCAAAAAAAAGGGGTTTTAGTCCACTAGGTGGCAGCAAAGCCTTATATATATATAGTGACACAGCTGTTTGGTATTGTATTCAGAGGGTAAACCAACACTGAATCAGACAGGGTAGGAAACAGCTGCTGTCCTGCTTTCCGTGAGTTGAAACTAAATCTGCACACACCGCAGTCAGTGATGTCAAAGCGGGTCATTTGTCTTTGGCAGCTGATAAAAAACACCTGCTGTGACATCACTGATCAACACGCGACCAAAAGTGCAACTAAACCTGACGGTTTGAACCTGCGGAGAGCAACGCAGTCTGATGTGATTGTGCATTTATCTTTTAAACCTCCACTGATCTTATTAATTCCCTTAAACTGTGACTGAATGTGCTGCAAAGCAATATTGCCCATATCCCTGCTTCCTGGCTGGAATTGTATATGTTGCTAAGCAGCTTTCTGAACTTATAACCACAAGCACTGGGAGCTTCAGTCATTGAAGCTGCACTGTTACATAAAAGCAACTTGCATTTTGTGACTGAGCCTCCATCTCCACTGCGACTCATAACTCATTGTCTGGCTGTGTTGCTCTATATGACACAAACTACAAATAAAACAATAGAGAGGAAGGTATTTGGGTTTGTGATCAACATTTTACCATTCTGGAAACACCACTCTAAACTAAATATATGTTTTTTGTGCCCAAAGTTCTTTTTCTTTTGCTTGGGAACAAGATTATTCTCTTGTTTTTAGACGTTTTTATCATCACCTGACTATCTTCTTGCTCATACTTGACACTGTTGATGCTCTAGCAGTTATGCCCGATGTATTGTTGTCAATACTGTTACTGTTTCTCTTGTGGTCATGGGACGAGTCGGGTCAAGTTTGTCAAACACTGTAAAAAAAAAACAACTAAAAAAAAAAAAAAAACGTCTAGAATTGGTTTGACCTCACATGAATTCCAGCTGCATTTTCTGTTTCCATTCTTTAGAAACAATTGGATTGGATAGTCCATTGTGGATACTACGTGTAAGATTAGCCCATAGACTACATTTCACAGTTATGTACCACTATCAACACTGGACTACCCAAAAGAAAATCAAGTCAAAATAAAATTCAGGGTATTCCTTTTACCTCGGACCTCAGACACTGTAATGTCAGTTTATGTGCATTAATAAGTCTCCCTCTGAACTGAATCTGTTATAATCAACAGACACTTTTTCTGCTCTATCAATAATAAACGATAGCAACTTTCCATTGTGCAAACACTGTGTACCTGTACTGAGCCTTGTATCCGTTGGATACAGAATCAGCGCCCTTTGTTTTTGCACTGGAATAATGAGCAGCTGTGTGTGTCATTGATGGCACGGCAACGTCCATGTCACCACCTTTAAGTAGTGGTCCATTGTCCTGAACTGAACACAAAAGAAGAAGAATGGAAAATGGTAGCAAAATGGCAGCGTGATTGCTGTATGCAAGACAGTTGAATGCTGATAATCATATAGTTGTCATATGACTATAATTAAACCCTTCAGAGTTTCAGGAAATATCACACTAGTCAGTCATATTAGTCTACCTACATTTTGATGATCAAGTTTGATCATTGTCAGGGTTAGAGATGCAGTCAAGGAACACCTCAATGAATATACTGACTGTCACCTGATTGTTAATGGAGCGTCACCATTGGAGTCCCAGCTCTCACAGTTCCACCCGCAGAAGAGACGATCATGTTCACCTGATGTTTCAGGATGTTCATTTTATTTCTTGCTAAATATTTAATGCTGCTGGATTACTTGTGAGTCGTCAAACATATGAAATGTTACCACAATGTAGTTGTTATGTACATGCAGCCTCTATGGAGTTCAAACAATAATGTCACATACAATGCATTATTGTCTTACACAGTGATGTGTAAAGCCAGGAATGGGCTTTCTGTTCAAGCACCGTCAAGCAAAATGTCCTCAGTATTTAAGCTAATTAATATATAACTGATATAATGAGATTGTCAATATCACACCAGATTATAGTTGTTGTTACTGGCCTGATAATGTAATTATATCATTTGAGTGGATGATGATAGGGAAGGTAATGGAGCTGGTGGCAATAACACTGTTAACTGATGCGATCCTGGCAATGATGATGACAATTAATTATCATGGACGATACAAATAAAGTCAATCTGCTTGGTATACCAGGGTTTGGTCTTGTGGGGTTTTTAACTCAATGTTTTTTTATAATTCTAATTTTTTTTAAAAAGATATTACTGGAAATAATTATATTATATCCAATACATATATATATTTGTTTAACAGTTTATGTTTGCTAAGTTTTTTTAGAAAACATGGTACCTCTTATTTAACCTATTACATTATCATGAATAAGCAAAACAACAATGTGAAATTGGTTAGTGATTATGCCTATTTTTTTCTGTCCTGAAAACAGAGGAAGATGTGGTTTATGACTGCATGAAAAATGAAAGCAGAGTGAAAAACGATATCAGGTAATGAATCTTTTTTTTTTTTAAAACCTGAGCAATATACACTTTGTATCACTTCAAACCTTGCATAATATTCCTATAATACTCATATCAGAACTTAGAACATATCTATAAGTGTAGAAACTTCAAATACATTTTCATTTTTCTAATCTCACTTTAAAAAATTCTGATAGTAATTTATACGTGTTGCATTTACAGCTTGTGTTTAGATTAATTAATTGTTATTAATTTGTCATATATATTCAGAAACATAAAATATGTATCAAAGAATGCTGAAGGGTTGCATTCTGGGAAGTGTAGGATCCAGCGATTTCATAGCAGGGACCAAAAAGTCATTATGTCTGGACCTCTGTTGTACTGATTTTGAATATTATTGTTTTAATCTGTATCTCACAAGTCTGAGAAAGTAGTCTCACACAGTTTTGAGAATTAATCAGGATTATCAGGCTGTGCAGGTACCTCGTTAACCTTATTCAGTGTATTAAGGTCCTCCACTGCCTACAGTAATACATCACCTGAAAGACTATTTTGTGCCATTTTTTCACAGTTTGAGCGCGATGAGCCCAGTTGGTTGTCTCGTGTATTGCCGAGCATCAATGTCAGGTTGGTGCACTGCATGTAAAAATATTCATAAAGGTCCTTTCAATTTGTGAGTATGACAAGCCTTCAGTATGATAATATATAATATAATCTTCATTACATAATGGGATGTAGTACTTCTTTAGATGGGCTTTGTCCTGTGTGTTAAGGGAGGATTATCTTAAACTGATCTGATGTGTGTTGTGTCTTTCCACACACTTTCTACAAGCTTCTCTTTATTTGTTGCCCCCCTTTATGATCTTTATAGAAACACTCTCACCACTGAGAACAGTAACTCAAAGTTCAAAGCATTCTGCTGCATTTAAAGTATCTGATTATCTCTAGTCCTGTTCATACACCCGAGCTCCTCTTGTCATACATTTGTCATCTGATTTATACTCTTACAGGTATTGACCTGTCAACAAAAACGTATATCACCTGAGTTATGAAGGGAGTCAGGGGGTTGGACATTTCACTAGATTTTCCTTTTCCCACAGGACTGTCTGCAGGCTAGACTTGAGTGTTTTCATCTGCTTTTTCATATATAATCAAACAATAAAGCCGCGCTCTGTGTCATGTTTATTAAAGTCAGGAGTGGAGCCCCGGATCAATACGCATCAGGCATGAATTGTTTCAAACTTGGCATCCTCTGTCAGCCAAACTTAGCATTACATTTTCTGCTGCTATACAAGACTGTAGCAGGGAAACAAGTGGTGAGTGGTTGCATCTGATCTCACCGTGCATGCTTGTCAGTTAGACACTAGAGGACAGCAGAGTCTTTGCATAGAAATACTGCCATCTTCCTTGGTGTATGTGTTCTGTATGTTATGTATGAGGGGGAATTTAAATAGCAAATAATCTCAGTCTGAATAAATCTCCTTTTTAATATAACAAGCTGTTCGCTGTGATTGTGCAAACAGGAGCAGTGTCATGGAAAAAAATGGAAGCATATGATACCGCTGCAAAAAATAAGCCTGAAGTCATTTATTGGATCAGAATATCACCGCAGCAGCCTCTGATTGGTGATATAAGTGTCTTGCAGCATCATTAACAGCCTTCACACTTTCTCTAGCTGGGTTGGCACCGATATTGGTGTCTGTCTGCAGACGTCTGTTTCTCCTCCTGTCAACACTATCAGCCGCCTGTGTTGACAGTCTTCCCGATGCTTGATGTTCCTCCGCAGCTCTGCCTTTGTCGTCTCTGTCTCGCTGAGCTCCCAGCTGCACCTGCGGCTGTTTGCCCAGCTTCTTCTTCTCTTGGACTGAGAAGGAACAGTAGGGGGAGAGAAGCAGAGGAAACCTGTTTACTGCTGGGAACAGGTGGAGTTAAAGCTTTCTGGAAGTAGAAACACACACTACTTACTTGTGAAGCAAAGTACTTCTACTGATTTATTGTAATTTTCTGGTCATTTGCAGCAACCTATCACCTCTTGTAAAATGTGAAATTATCCAGATGTGCATAAATCTCCATGATAATTAGCATTTCAGTTGAGATGACTCTCCAGTGTGCATGAGTGACTGAGCAGTGCTGTAATTTTCGTTGAATGTGGTTTGTTTCCACCTGTTTGCACTCCTCTGACCACTTGGTGGCACAGTAGCTCCACATCTTTAAACAAAACCTCTTATTTTAAGATTGAATCAAACCTCAGACAAAAACAAGAAACCCACTAGAGTTCCACATCAAGGCCACAGCTCTTGATTTCTCTGAAGTACCCAAAAGACAAAACGGATTAGCAGATATTTGGAAAAGTTTATTGGAATAAAACGTGCTTATAATTGGTAAAATTAAGCCCCGTTTTAACAGGCCTGGATCCATAGCAGCCCTTAGTGAGTGAGAGTTAAGTGGAGCATTTAGAGTTTGGGGAATGTTTTTCAATTTCCAGAGAGGGGAGCTTGGCACAAATGCATCCTGAATTGAATGTTGTGTTGAAGATATTGATTTTCAGACACATTCAGTTCTGTTGTGGGGTTACACTCCCCCCTACTTTCTTCTTCCTCAGCGGTAAAAGCATTCAAAGCGTTTCACAAGGTAGCATTACAAATGAGCCTGGAGTCACAGAACAGCGGTCAATTCTGCATGAGAGAGACAGGAAATGGAGAGGAAAAAAGGGAGCTGGATGGAGAGGCGAACTTTCAGCTTTGCACACACATAAGACACACACACACACACACACACACACGTGACGGCAGCCTGCTGTGGTGGAGTCTCATGCTGAGTGGGGGCTGAAGTCAGTGGAGCGATGGATGAGGTGGAAGGAGGAAGAGAACAACTGAGGAGCGAGGGAGTGAAAAAAGTGAGGAATACATAACAAATCTGAAGTGACATAACTGGACGTGCTTTGGCTCGCCTTAAAATAACACACTGATCTCCTTTTTATCCCATCTGTCTGTTGCTATATTTTCCCCCCTCTAGTTTGCAGACAAGAGTTTCTTTTTTTTTCTTGAATCCCCCCAACCTCACACTTCTCTCCTCTCCTCCTCTCCTCTCCTCTCCTCTCTGTCTAATAATAGCCTTAATGTGTTATGAATATGCCACTGTCTGGCTCGCAGCATCTCTCCTCTTCTCCCCTCTTTCTCTCTCTCCCCCCTTTTCACTCCTGCTGCTGTTTTCCTGTCTTCCTCGCCTCCCGCCACCTCCTCTTTCTCACATTCTTCCCTCCCTTCTTTGTCCATATGCTCCTTGTCTTAGCTGTTGGTATTACCTCAACCCCCCCCCTCAGTTCCTCCCCATTCCTTCACCCCCTTTCCCTCCTCCTCCCTTTTCCATATGCAGTATGGACATAGTGTGAACATGTGATCTTCTTCTTCATCTCTCCCACTCATTTTCACCCTTTCATCCCGATTCCTCTTCTCCTCTTCCTCTCTGTTTGCTCTCCTGCTTGCGTAGGCTGACTCTTTTAGCCATGACCAAGCTGTCTGCCTTTTCCCCCTATTTTCCTCCCTCCATCTTGCTGTCTGCTCTCTCTCAAAACTTTGCAAGACTGTCTCATTATATTTCTGCATGTGCTGTATTTGTGTCCATGCATGTTTATTCTGATGTGTGCACTCTTGTTGTGCATATTTACCCACCATATATGATAACTTGCCATGTCTACACAACACTGAGAAAGAGTCAAACACGTGACTTCACACACACACACACACACACACACACACACACACACACACAGACGCAGACGAAAGTAGAGACATTTTCTGGTTATATTCTCAGTGTTACCGTGTGATCATTACTGCACCCAGGTAGAATATAAAAGAACAGATCAGACCCAGAACAACAGGAAGGGAGGGTGGACGACTTCCTTTTTCACACAATTAGACAGGCATGCAGACAGACAGATGGGCTCTCAGACAGACACAGACGTGCTGTGACTAACATGACAGACTGAAACACCAAAATAAGTTACACAGGGAATTGAAGCTACTGCCAATGAACCAATCTCATATCTTTCAATTTTTCACTTTGATTTTGTATTTGTTTGGTTTACTGTGAGCTGTAGAATGAAGCTGGGACCTGCCGACCTTCACTGGAGCATAAAATTATTCCTCACTATTTCTATACTTTATATTGTAAGAAGATATCAGTTAGACATTGAGAAAGGTACTTCCCTTCAACGTGGAGATGCTGTACATGTAGGACATTTGCCTCACAAAAAGCAGGCAATTTATTCAGAGTAATCAAAACAATAATTGAACTCAGTACAATCAGGACAAGCAAAATATACTCAATAAACCTCATAAGCTATTAAAATGTGTTGACAGATAATTTAATCTTTAATTAAATCCCAATACAGCTCTGTTTTACAATTTATACTGAATGTGAATAATCAAGGCACATCTGAGCTGACCTTAATTTAACAATTCAGAATATCAATTGCAATGTTTAGTTTGTCTATTTTTCAATCTCAATTTACTTTAATTCCATAAATTAATAGCCTTTTAGATTCACTATTTCAAAACAACCTCTATTATGGATCCATAATTATTTATACTGAGTGTTCATCACATTTCAGCAAACTTATCAGTTTTTTGGGAGTTGAGTAGAAAATAGAGCAGATTATTAGGTAAAACTCACACATGACATAGTCTACACTGTGCAACATATACTGAATGCACCCTTTGTAATAGGGCAGTCAATGTATTTAAACCTGCAGTGCGGAACTTTTGTCTTCCCCTTCTGGCAGTGAGAGTAAATAGTAGTTACCTGGATGTAACTCCAGTACTAAGAGTACATGTGTGAGCAGGTCCCTGTCGCTACTGTTGCGGCTGTAAAATAGCGGATAAATAGTTTTAAGCATCACAACTCCTGCGAAACGAATCGTATCACTATCAGAATTTGACTCATTTGGTCCGACAACATTTGGAAAGTCTAGATTGTACGATCCAATTATTTTATCTTTCAAGTTAGTAGTGGGCTAAACTGGAAGTTAGCTGGCTCAGCTGGTGGAAGTCTCTGATGCTCATGCTCTATGGGCGCCCTTCAGATCTGGCAAAACAATCGTTGCTGGTTGACCTAACTACCTGTGAGCCAGCACGGGAATGTCACCACAGACACCAGATTAAAAACTCTGGTATACTGTGAAATACAGAGAGATTTATCTGCCGGTCATAGGCTTTATCAGCATTGTGTTAACTCATTTGGCAAGGGCTTGAATGTAATGGACATTCATTTATATGTAAAAGTTCCTCACTCCAGCTTTAAACTAGAACTGCCAAGGGGTCATTTTTACCCTCCTGGTGTTTTCAAATATATGTAATTCTGTTAAAATAAACCCCCTACATCTCTCAGTTCATAACTTTTACTAAAATGGGTTTATTGATCATCTAGTGAATTATAGCGGGTGTAGGCTAAAAAGAAAAAAAATGATCATTTATACCTCGAACCGCAGAGGGGTCATTTTAACCCCTCATAGAAACCTGTATCATGCTGTGCTCAACATTCGCGCCATGTCCGGTTGCTTAGCAACGCCCATTGTTAGACTTCTTTTGATAAGCAGGCTGCCTTAACAAGTAAGAATGGAAATTGAAAACCATGTTCAGTTCAGGTTTATTTCGTCTCATTTTGTCATATCTTCCAACCCTTCATATCAGCAATTGTTTTTATGCACACAGATAATTTAGTAACACTGCAAACATGTATATGATCCATGTGAACAGATGAAGAGAGCTGCCAAAGCACTGTGTGTGTGTATGTGTGTGTGTGTGTGTGTGTGTGTGTGTGTGTGTGTGTGTGTGTGTGTGTGTGTGTGAGAGAGAGAGAGAGAGAGAGAGAGCTCCGTTTCTTCATTCCCAGAATAAAACATAACGTTATCAAAAATTCATTTTCTTCCTCTACAATAATTAAATTATTTAAATGTGTTGATTATTTTGTTATTTGTTGGTCGTATCCTACAGTTTATTGATGAATTTTAAAATGTATTTGAGCTTTTCGATCTGTAATGAAATAGCCTGAAGCAACTGTAAAATTAATAGACCCCATAAACTGAATTTTAAATAGTTATTTTGTCAAGTCTTACTTATTATTAAAAAAAAAAAAAAAAAAAAAAAGATGAAAATGAACAACTTAACTGCCTCACGAAATTACATCTTTGTGAGGGGGTAAAAATAAATAATAACAATAATAATAAACAATTTAAAAAAAAACAACAACACCTTTTCAAGTGTTAAACTTTAAATCCTCACCGGACGCTCGTGCGCACCTGAAAACATTACTGTAATTACTGCAGCCCCATTTTTGCCGCTGTTCATACACCATGTTTTTAGCTAGCTCCTCAGTAAACAGTCCAATAATGACAACCACAATATTTGTGCCATGGTCCCTGTTGCTTTAAGTGTTCACTGACTTTGTTTTTAATATCAGTTCTGAACTAAAAATGCGCACTTTGAGACGGAAGCAGGAGTTTTCCTTTCACTACTCTTTGGGGATTTACTGTCTATTGACTCGCCGAGGACCACTGCTTCACTTAGGGTAAGTGCAGCTTTACCAAACATTGATATGTGGATGCCTTGTTTGTGTTTTTAGGCTGCTGGTTGTCCCACAAAATCTTGCTTGTGCAATGTCTTTGCTCTTGTTTGCTGCTTTTGCTGCTCCCATGCTGCTGCTAGCTATGTGCGGTATTTGCATGTTAATTAGCTTAGTTGTTGTTGTAACCAAGCTAATTTCTCTTTGGTTGTCTGCTCTGTGCATTGTAATGCGTCCATGCTGTTGAGTCATGCTGTGGTGAAATAGTCATGAGTGCCATGGGCTGTTACTTTGTTTGGCTTTAGGGATGTTAGCACACAGCCCACTCACATAATTATTTCCCTGTAATATTGGCCTAATTGAATACACAGGATATGTTCACCTTTTCTTCACATACCTTATGTTCAGCTACACGTCAGAGGACTTTTTCCAAATCAGAGCAATGGGTTTATTTGTCAGCTGTATTGATTACATCTAATCTCCTGTTCAGATGCACTTGATGTCAATCTAAGATCCTTGTGCTGATGGTCATTTGCTTATCTTCATAGCATTTGATAGGAAGATGTGTTTTGCCCCATTATATAGATTTGTGGTTTTCATATGTCAATAATTATTTCATGTGCCTTTGCTTGGTATATATCAGATGGATTACTGGTGTACATGGGTCTTGTTGTGTCACTCCTAGGGTGACCAGACGTCCCAAAAAATTCGGGACAGTCCCGAATTATGAGCAGTTCTCCCGAATCCTGTCTTGTTTGTCCCAAAAATGAGAATAAACCCAAGTTTTGATTAGTTATAGCCTAATAAAACATTAAAAACTGATAGTTGTGAAACATTCTTTTGGTGTTGCCCACAGATGGCACTGTTATGTCCATAGCCGACATGAATTATGGCTGTTGTATGGCTGTTTTTTTAAGCCGTGTTCAGTAGTGCAGCGAATTGATAAACAACTATGCATAGCGGCGATGCATAGCTATGACTTTTGTTGAATTAAAACATTTACAGAGGAAAAAAGTTTTGTCTTTCATGTGTTTTAATGTTCATTGACTATGAATGTAATGTACTGGATGCCCATCATGGCCATGTGACCACGCCCACTCCAAACCCCAACTCCCCTGTCCCCGAATTTCACCCAGTCTCATCTGCTCACACCAGTCACTCCCCAATCTCTGCAGTGCTGAACTACCCTAGAGAGATGTGACGAATCCAGAGCATATATGAGTGGCAAAGTTTATTATCAATTCTGAACATACTCTGCACTCATGTAAGTCCATCCCAGTTGGCTATCTAAAATAGGGCAAAACCTGCAACCTATAATTCAGACAAACAACTTGTTGGCAGTGCTACACACATTCATGATATTCTCCAGTAATATATTAAATCCTCAGTGCTTGATTTATTATTTTGCTCTGGCATACTCGCTGCCTCCCTACTCACCTGAAATCGTTGCAGGCCTCATGAAATTTCATAAACCATTTCCCCACCTGTGCATTTGAGCATCTGCCTGCAAGTCTTAAGCCTCTTTCACACATGCAGTCTATCCCTGAAATGTTCAGGGACATTTCCTGCATGGGATCATATGTGAATGGGAGCAGGGATTGATATTCAAGGAAATCTGTACCACCAATTTCTCGCCTCAAGACCTAGTAATGCTGGTACGGCTGTGTTGTGAATAAAAGCAGTAACATTGTAGGGACAAACACATAAAGGGTGACATCCGTCTGACGAAAGATGCTTTCACATGGTGCGAGCGAACCAATCACAAGACGCCGCTGATTTGAATCCGCAACTTGTTTATGTATGTCTTGCCAATGCTTTTGCGGGTGATTTGATAACTAACAAGCAATACAAGTTCTTTTGTTTGCAAAAGCACCAGAAACAAACAGCTCCTCGCTCGCCATGTTCCTAAAAATAATAAGAGACATCTTCCAACACGTACACGTACATCCAGCTTTTCCCTATCTTCATCTTCTTCTGTTGAGTTTTATGGCGGTTGGCATCCATAACAATCACCCAGGAACAGTGCCGAGCTTGGAGGCCAGTTTGACATAGTGGCCAAACCGTGGAATTACAACTTTTGGATCAGACCATAATTTTGGATTTGGATCTGACTTTTGGAGCCTACAATTTCAGTTTAAACCTGAAGATAGCTGTCTCAGCTGGTGGAAGTCTCTAGTGAGCACGCTCTATGGGTGCATGGGGCCCATAGAGTGTGCATGGCTGCTTCTTTACAGCGGGAAGTGTTTTTTTTTTTTTTGGCTTTGTGTGCCACTGTGCAACTTTCCTTGCTGCCGATGCTGTATCCAGTTCTCTTTATACATCCATAATCCATAAGCGTTGCATTACCGCAATCTGCTGGACTGTGTCTCGCCCCATCTATTCCAGCATTGCCATGGCATGTGTGAAAAGGTGCAAGACGGGGGTGGATTATGGTCAGTCTAGTGATGGGAAAAACAAAGCTTTCTGAAGCAGTGAATCATATGAAGCAATTATGTTGCAATTGTAAACTCACTGCAGTCGTCTGTTTGATGTTTCCTGTCATATTTTATTTAATAAAGGTTATTTACCAAACGCTGTCTCAGTGCGTGGATGTACAAATATATATGGAGATAATGAGTCATTTGTTAATAGGCTTATAGTAACCCCATACTACTTTTATAAACTCTTTGATGAATTAGGGGCAGTAAGCTCTGTGACAGATTTTTATTATAATTGGCTTTAAGCAGTGACATGAAATAAAGGAATCAAAGTGTCTGCATCACATAGTATGATATAACTAGGAAAGTGATTGTGCTATAATGATAAAATAGTGTTTAAGGATATGGTTGTGCAACTAGGAGAGTGATTGTGATAATGAAAAAAGAAAACAAAAAAAATGTGTGTGGGGGATATGATTTTTATTAAAAAAGATAAAACCATTTTTTCAGAACTAGGCTTCAGTCTGCTCCACTTCTCGCTCACTACCTCTCCAGCTTTGGAGAAGACCCGTTCACATGGCACCGATGTTGCTGGCATGTGAAGGTATTAGCCAGTTTAAAAAGGTTTAGGTACACTGCTGCGTTTGTTGCCCAGTAGTGTAATTGGTCTTGAGCTTGAGCTCTGCCAAGTACTGTTGGACTTCAACTGTAGCATTAGCTGTGGCATTTTGGATTCTTTGGGTGGCACTCTCCCTTTTTCTCCCTCCCTCCTTCCCTCTATCAAACACTCACACACACACACACACACACACACACACACACACACACACACACATACACACACACACACACACATAGCCTTTCAGTCACACGCTCTTGCTGTCAGCAAGTCACTCAAACTAGTTCTCTCTCATTCACACTATGAGTCAACTAAATCTATCTGCTGATCTACAGTATCTCTGCATGTGTGTGTATTTATCTGTCTATTCTATAGTATGCATTTAAACTAATACTAATCTTACTTTAATCAAACTGTCCTTAGCTGTCTCTCAGTGAAAATTTGGTGTATGCAAGAATCTCCTCCACTGAAACAAGTTTTGGAGGGATTCTGCCCATTTTTAAGCATCAAGCGCCCACCACACATTCAAACCAGCATAACACGCTCCTGTTACATGCGTGTTTGGGGTGGTCACATGATTTTTGGCGTGGTGAAGCGAGGTGTTGATACATCTTGCTGCGATACTTCAGAAAGGTCGATACTGTGTCGAGTAGTCTGCTGCGAGTGTATCATCACTAGAGGCCTGTGCTACGTAGCAGGATTGGGTTTAGCCTAACTTCAGGTTTAACTCTGGGTTGTCAGGGTTACGACGGTGGTTCACTTCTTACCGGGATACATCGCCATGGTAATTTATGCTGAGCAGCTAACCTGCTCCGGAGCAGGTTAACTTCGGAGGATCGGATCACTACCTGTCAACACCTCAACCACTGACCAATCAGATCACTGGAAAAAAAGAGTCTTCATTCCTCCAGGATCCCGACATGGACAAAAATCCTGAGTTACAATAAAGTGACAAGTAAAAAAGAACAATTTTTATAGGTCAGTAGAAACATTTTATTGTTCCAGACTTTCTATTTCCGCTCTGGTTTTAAAACAGAGCGTGTAACAAACAGAGAGATTGTTTACGACACTAAACACATGATAATATTAGCTGCATTTTAATTGTGCAAAGTTGATTGTCATCCCCAGAGTGACAGCTGACAGTGTGGATGATTTAACACTCCGATTCTGTCACTGCAGCTCAGAATAACATGAGACAACTGTGTGATGATAACTGGAAATAAAAACGAAAGCATGTCTTTTATTAGAAAAATAATCTACACACTGTTAATTGGCTCCCATGATTATAAATGCAACATTTCAGTCAGATAGACTCATCAGTCATTAACTACTTTTCCACTCTCTGCTTCAGTAGCAGAAACAGTCTGACATTGCTTTTAAGTTTTTTTTTTTTTTAAAGTGACATTCAGAATGGTTTTTTATCTTCCAACTAAATAGCAAAAAAATACTCACTCTATCCTTAAATCATACATAGTAATTCCCACATGTATTTTAAGCCGTAGCCTAATTTTAATATGTGGAAATTATTTCTAGTGTTTCTACATCTTGATTACAGGTTTGTTTACATTTCACTTCGTTGAATATGATTTTTTTCTGTCTCTATAACAGAAGTTTTCCGCAGGGTCTTGGTATCGCTGTTTCATCTCATATCATATGAAATACTTCATTCATGGTTCTCATGATGTCGCTCGTAATTAACAACCCCGCCTCTTTCACATGAATGCTCTTGTAACTGGACAGGAAAACCCAGAGTTGACCGAGCAGGTTGCTAGCCAGCTTCGTAGTACTGGTTATCTGGACGGCCAGTGTTAGGCTCAGTGAAGCCACCTAACGAAAAGATATCCTGAGTTTGTTGAACCTGCTTCGTAGTTAAGGCCGCTGGTGAGTCTCCACTCTTTACTCCGCCCAGCTTGGGGTAAACTTGCGAGGAATGATGAGGTCAGATCCTAGACGACTTGTTAAATTGAGGAAGAATTGATCCGTTATTCCCTCTACACGTGTCATTCTTTGTGTATGAATGAACATATAAGTTGTTTATTATTATAATGTTTGCAATGGACTCAGCAGTTATGATTGGTATGTTTACTGAATCTTGTTCCTTTATTTGTTTTGTTTGAACCTTTTGTTTGTTCTTAATTGGTTGTCATTAATCAGCTAATTAGCGTAGTGTGTTCTGCTTGGAGGCTGTACAGTATATGTGTTTGGTCAAGTTAGTGTGTTGTAATTGCACTCAGCTGTGTGTGCAGGACAGTGAGTCTCTGTCACAAGCTTAATTAATGATACGTATATATATATACCAAAAATGTTAGGTTCATGTCAGTTATGTCAGTTATATCCTCTGATTATTTTTTCATTCAGACACAGAGTTAAAGTGGACTATTTGTGTGTGTGTGTGTGTGTGTGTGTGTGTGTGTGCATATGCATAAAAGAGATGATGTTGATGAAATGAATATGTTCATGTCTGTTAGGATGCATTATACTGTACAATGTATTATTGTCAGCATCAGGAGTGGGAAAAGTAGCTCCTGCCTAGCAATCTGTGTTCACCTCTGTTTGGGTGTAAAACTTTTACAACAAGGCACAGACAAAAGGACTCAGAAGCAGACAAGGCATTTAAGGGTAGAACAGCCTTTACTTTGTTGGTAATCACAGTTACAGTGAGCAAAAGAATGGATCCAGCCAACACAGGCAAAGGGCAAAAGCAGGCCGGTGGCAGTCAGTTAAGAGGCAAAGGGTCATCAAAACTGAGGTAAGACGAGAACTTGGCTGGAGAGCGAAGGGAATTAGGTAGGGCTAATTTTCATCATTGATTATTATTGATTATGGCGGCTGTGGCTCAGGAGGTAGAGCCTCCACTAATTGGAAGATCGGCGGTTTGTTCCCCGGCTCCTCCAGTCCGCATATTGAAATGTCTTTGGGCAAGATACTGAGTCCCAAATTGCTCCTGATGGCTGTGCCATTGGTGTGTGAGTGTGTGTGAATGCATTAGAGTCTCCTCCTGATGAGCAGGTTGGCACCTTGCATGGTAGCCTCTGCCATCAGTGTATGAATGTGTGTGTAACTGGGTGAAGTCCATTTACCATTAATCTGCTGATTATTTCCTTCATATAGTGAAAAAATTGCATGTCTCAGAGGTCCAAAAGATTCAATTCAATGTAGGATTCAGATTCAATTTTCAGATTCAATTAAGGGTCACATATGATAAAGAAAAAAACTAAAAAAAACATCTTCATCCAGCCTCTTAAAAACATTTGAGAGGCTGGAAGCTTGGAAAAATAACAAAACATATAGTAAAATAACAACAATTATCAAAATAGTTGCAGAATAATTATCTTTCAGTCCACAAGTGGAGTAATTTTTGCAGCTTTAGAACTTGGTAACATAAACAAGATCCCGACTGAAGGAAAAATCACATGAAATTTTGAAGTTGAAACCCTAAAACAGTTGAAGTACCAGTCAAGTGGCAGCAGAAATACCAGTACTGAGTTAAAGTTTCAATTTAAGTGTAAACACTGAGAGCAGGGGGAGTATATTGTGCACAAACAGTGGAAGGTTGAAAGGTTGAAGAGTAAAAGGTGATATACAGTTGAAAGGTTAATAAATAACTGGTAAAAATAGTGAGAATTTTAGCTGAAGTGGAAGCGCTGAAGTTCAAGTGTAGGCGGTTGAAATTTCATCTGAAGCTCAGAAAGTAGTTGAACTGTCAGTTGAAATAATAAAAATCGCTTCAAGTGTCACGCTGACATGTAATGGGTGAAAGCGGACGAAGACTCGGAGGAAGTGTGAGTGACGAAGCACTTGAAATGTCATTTAAAGCGTAATTTAATGAATGTCCTGTGAAGACGAGGAGCTGGAGCCCTCAGTGAGTCTGATATGAGTAGCAGATATACCGAGACTAATGAGGAGCAGGTGAACAGGCAGGTGAACGGTCAGCTGGAGAAAACACTTTGAACAACCGGTGGAAGCGGCTCAAGTCACAGTCGTTCTGACCCCAAGACACGGCTGCTAATAAAGAGACGGACACATTCGGTTTTACTTATCCAAATCCCCCATACTACTGTCAATTACTCTCAATTGTTTCGCTTTTTTTCAAGAGTACATTTGTCCGATAATGAGCAGATGGAGTGGGACTGGGGATTTACTGCGTATCAATATTTTAGCAGCTGCACGCCATAACCAACCACTTACTGTTGAGCTGATTTCGAAGCAGACCCATTACATGAATGTACTGACATAAATAAATCTCTATAAAGTGTTTCATATTCCTTGAATCGCCAACGTTCACCATTACGTTGCTTCCATCGATGAGGATTTTCAGCAGGTGCCTGCTAGCCCTGCGGTCAACCCTGTGAAGTCTGCTCAGGCTGCAGTATATTATTTGTATGACTGAGGCTCTGTTCATTCCCCCACGGAGACAGTGTGAGTTCTTCCCTGCCCCTTTTTGTTGAAACACAATTCTACACTTTACAGACTTTTCATGACCGTCTGATGCCAGTTTGTTAGGTAGTTCTCTATAAATGTCTGGCATTTGTCCTAATCTGGAGTTTTACTCTGTATTTCATAGGAGGTGATTCTTCCTTTTGTCTATTTTGTGGTGGAGACCCCCACCCCCCCAATATATATATACTTGTAGACATCAGCAAGATTTAAAAGCTTTCATCCAACCATCTAAAGACGTTGTATAGAACAGGCATGAGGCTTGTCTCTGCGAGGTGTTTGACAAACAAGGCATCTTTAAGCCAGGCGGCATGAGGTGCTGCTACATATTGATTTTATTTAGAGTTAATTGGAAATTGGGCATACTAAACCCTCCTTTGTCTTTGCAATGCTTGCAGTGCGGTTTGAGATCCAATTAGGTATGGGATTATTCACTTTTTATAGAAATAAAACAGCTCTGGAATGGCCGTCATTTTTATAAAAGATGTTTTCCACCGGGGGGGGAGAGGTTGATCCTTTCCACCTTTTCAAAGAGACAAGTCATTTCCTAAAGGATAGAGCCAGAGTTTGCTTTCAATATGATCTTTCTAACAGGGAGAATATGATGCCAAGCTGACTCCATGCTGTGGAAACATGAACAGCATATGAGCGCGCACAGATGTGGGATCACAGCGAGCAGAAGCTGAAATGGATTCAAGCTAATGAAGATGTATTTTTAGGTGACCTAGAGTTTTTTCAGCCTAAGGTGCTCAGTAGAGTCTGCTGTGTGCTTTCCTGACAATTTTATTGTTTACACAACATTTTAGGATAATGATACATGCCTTTCTGTTGTTGTTTTGCTGCATGTATCACATTGATTTGCATTGTAATCTGCCAGTCGAGGGGTCACAGATGTTTGTACAAAATTATCGGTTTGCACACAATTTTGCTGTCATCAGCATCTAATCTATAGAAATTGTCTTTGCATCTGTTAACTCACAGCGATGATGGTGCAGAATATATCTGCATTTTAATACGTGTATCACTGGATAAGAGACACGAAACCCTTGAGAAAGCTAAAAGAGAATCACGAGTATGTCATCTAGTGTCAGAGTTGTTGTGAGTCGAGTGTCAGAGCTCAGCAGCCCTCCTGCTGGAGTAATGGACCAGCAGGGGTTAAGTCACCTAAGGGTGCCGGCAGAGGTGTAGAGTATTCACATCTAAACATTGCAACATAGTCAAAAACAACAGTAGAAAAAGGCAAGATGAGAATAAAGTTGAGCAAAATCAAATATTTTAGATTTTTAATTTCACCAACCACTAACTTGTTTATTATTGTTTATTTATTTGCTTTTTTGCCACCTGTGATTGGTCAGATGGGTTCAAGCTTTAACTTTACACTTAAATAGACAAAAATCAAAGTTGTTAACATTTTTTGTTTTTAATTGGACATTTATACATGACACCTCAACAAAAAAAATAGGAAGTGGCGCTAATATGGGTTGTTGTAACACCAAATGCTGGTTCACTGCATTTGATCTCCTGAAATGATATCTCTCTCTTTTTTTTACCTGCTAATTATGTGTATTTGGTTCACATCAGCAACAGGCATTTTTTTTTTCCCAGTTGTAATGCAGGATCTATCTACCTAAGTCTGAAAATGAAGGCTTATTTCTACTTCAGTGTTGATTATTCTGAAGAAGTGCAGCATGTTATAAAGAGATAATCCAGTCTTTGGAACCGTTTGGTAACTGAGTAAATAAAGGGATGATTGGGAGTCAATCACTGACACATCACTGTTTTGGAGCGGCATTTATGCTCGCAGTCCTTTTGTAATGATCATGTTTACACTCTTTCTTCTGTTTGCTGCTGTTTGTGTGATGGGTTTGACACTTTGTAATTCACTGTGAATGCATCAGTGTTTATGCATAGCAAATAAGAGAGACTCATCAAGCAGAGAAGGATACACGGATCTAACCAGGCGATGGAACAGAAAAGCACCGTTCACAAAGGAAGCCGCGTCTTTTTCAGCTCTAAAATTTAATTAGACTGTAAGCGCCACTTCTAAATTACCCAATCCTATTTCTTGTATGGTGATCTCTCTGAAATATGTTGCTGCTAGATAATTGCTGATATGTGACATTTCACTAGGACAGAAGGCAGCATATTCAAACGGCTGAAAATGAGTCAGCGACATGTAATCGTGATGATTTTTAAAACTCCGCTGCCTTGCATGTGACTTCTCACTTTCTTAATCCTCCAATATCCTGATTTGATTGAAACAGATTAAGTCCTTATCTCTGTTTAATTCATGCAACTGTCATATCAGAGCCTATTAGGAAGGAGAAGGTGAGCACCCACAAATAAAGAATGGCGATATTGATTTGCTGTGGAGAAAACGATATATATTATAAACTTGTGTTGTGTGAGAACTACTGATTGCAGGCGTTGCTGTACAGATTCTAATGAATGACTATGAGACTAGCACTATCACCACACATTTGTACTGAGCTGAATGAATAGCAATTAGCTGATATTTCTTTGCAGTAAAGGAATTATAGGGTAAATTTATAGTCCACTTGGATTCATATAAGTTGTAAAAGTAACTGAAAGTGAACTTTAGTAGCTGTTCGGCCAGTTTTATGCCAAACACCCAGTGTTACAAAGCTCCCAGAAGGTCACTTATTGCATTCCCTCGCAATAAGGTTTGCATTACCTCACAACAGGTTTAGCATGCCCTCTGATCCATAGAGGAATCAGAGCTACATTATTATATTAGCCTATGTATAAACCAACACATGGGTACAATGAATAGAAATTTAGATACTGGTTGAAAATGATAGAAAGCCTCAAAAAGCAGACAAGCAGTTTATTCTTCATCAAGGTTGCTTCCTGCACATGTTTTTCCAGCTGCTGCAGTCCAACAGCCATGCTGCCGTATTAATTGATTTGATTATATATTCAGGTGGCTGATAGTAATGATAGCTAACAAATTTTAAGTCATAGCCCGGGAGAGCATTTGATCCAGTCTGACTCAAACCTCTGATGTTTTTGGAAGGTTTAGAAATCCTCCATAGCAGGGTATGCATATCAATCTTTGTCTTCTTTATCCTCAGAGAAAAGCAGTACAAACACAGCAACAGAGCACAACACCAAACAGCATCAATGCACCCTCGGAGTTCGTCTGTGTATTTCATATGAAGTAACTTTTCAGAGCAGATGAATGATTATACATTCTTTCTTCCCTGCTCAACACAATTGCATCATTCTCAGCTACGCCCAGTAGACGTCAGGAGAAAACAATATTGACAATGTTTTGGGGCCAGAGTAATGGAAAGCTGGCTCAGATTCATTTCCATTTATGTAGCTGCAATATGTTGACTGAAGATGCAGCATGTATACATTTACTAATCAGAGATTGTTCCGGTGGATATTTACTTGGATCTCATGCTTTTTTTAAATTTATTTGAAAAAGTGTCATAAGAAGCTATTCTGCAAACCTGTTTTTGCTGATTTTGGCAACCCCACCCGATTGCATAAGTCCTAACAAAATCATTGAACACACATCTCTAACACCACTAACACATGGACAGCACTACATGCACTCATGGTGCTTGTTGTGTACTTTTGTAAAGTAACACCTGCTGGTGCAGTGTGCACATCCCTGCAGGAGAAATAGATGAATGGGGCGTGATTAAACAATTGCAGAGAGGTGAGCAGAGTGATGTAGAGATGGATGACAAGAGAGGGGACAGAGGGAGGAACAGAAAGCAGACAGTATGTGTGAAGGTGAGACAGTGTGTCACCTTAGCTATTTAGAGAGAAGCTAGAGTTCACCACAGTGATATAGGACAATAAGTACCTTATGTCATGTCTATCACACTTAAGGTTTTCTGTTTTCTTGTGTGTGTGTGTGTGTGTGTGTGTGTGTGAAAGTGATGGTGGAGGTGGATGGAGAGGAAATTAGGTGTTCAGGGAGATAGTTAGTCAAGATCCAGATCGGGACTCATGACTCAGTACGTACCCTGGTCTGATACTTGACTTTTTGGTCCTCTTTCATTCCCCCTCCTCACACACATCCTCTGTCCTTTCTCATTACCTGCACTACCTTGCGTGCTTGCAGCTTCGCCTCTTCCTCTCCCCATTTTCATTCTTCAACAATGCCGGCCCTCCCTTGCACTCTGTATTTGCAATTGAAAACACCTTGTGTATGCCCTGTGGAGAACTGCACATGCTGCATGGAAGACATGTACTGTCTACTATACTTTTTATCCAAAAATCTGTACTTAACAAGGGAAATGTAACATTGTACATTGTATGTACAACATAGGGTGTTATTTTCTCTCACATTAACACAGCACGAGTGTTTATATGAATGACACTTCATGGTTTCCACAAACACTTATCACAGAAATATGTGACTCATGATTTTAAATGGCTGAAATATTTATATTTCTCTGTCATAATCTTTTAGAAAACAGAATCACTTTCTCCTCAGAGTGCAAGAGAAAAAACTTCAAACAATGCCCTGTGTGGCAGGACAGTAGTGCAGCAGTACTTTTTATGTTCAACCGAAGGGATTTTGATAGCGAAGTACTGTATAGTCGATTTGACTTCACCTCTCTCCCTCTTCACTCCGTCTTTGTGCACATCAGTATTTGTTTTCCCAAAATCAACCTTCATCCAACCTCCAAGTCCAAGTCTCTCCTGCTAAAATGCTTTTCTGACAACTACAATCATTTTTTAAAAAATTGTTCTTCCTCTCTTGCTGCTCTCTTCCTTCTCATGAGGAAAAACGGTGAATAAAGACAAATTTTCACCGTTCCTCATCACAGTATAGACATACAGAAACTTTGGATGTGTGTGTGTTTTATGTATGCACAGTACGTGTCCAAGCACATGCCTGAGTCCATGTAACAGTTATATCATCGTTATGGCTTTACATGCGCCTTATGTTACATGTGAGTATAATACAAAAGCATGTGTTTCTGTGTACAAATGTGAGCTTTATATGTGATTACAGAGTATGCGTAGGTTGCACATGTCTTTACTCCGTGGTGTGTGTGTGTGTGTGCGTGCATGCATGTGTTAAGATGTGTTTGAATGAGCTCTGTGAGCACTAACCAAGCGGAAATGACGGTAATTAACTAAACAAGCTACATCTGCACCTGAGGGGGGGAGAGATGCTCAAAGAGAGAGATACAGAATGTGTAGCTGCCTTTGGAAGAGTAGGAAGGGGAAATGAAAGGGTGTACTAAAGAGAAGAGGGGTATGAGAGGGATGTTTTTCAAGAAAAATTACGGTATAGGTGACGGGATGGTAAAAATGAGACAGCGAGGGAGTTGGGGAGAGGCCCTATTCATCAAGCTGTGACAAAAAGCATTAAATACAGTGGAGATATATGCAATTTTTACATCTCTACCTTTTATCTCCCTCTCATTTTTACTGTCCAAGTCTCCTCTCTTCTCTTCTCCTTTGTCCTTCCTTCCTCCTTGTCTTCATGACCCACAGGCGAGGTGAGGTCTACCTGCAGGACCTGTAACCCTGGGGCATCACCCCTCCCTGGGCTACCAAAGCCCCAAGCTCAGACTGCAGGCATCACTGATTCAGAGAAGCTTAACGTATCACAGCTTTAAGTGACCTAGAAAAAACTTGTCAAATGGAAATAATTCCTCCTGCTGTGCTGTAATTTTTGTGTTTCCTGCTTGGCCATGTGTGGAATCAAGTGGAGACATCAGCACAGGAATGCATGTTGCTGCTACTTTTTAATGTTAAATCCAGCCGACACCACGCTGTACTACGGGTTACATCACGCTGCTTCAAAGGCCATTGTTGATTGTTCAGCTTTTTCCTTCCTTTTAGCGAGCTGCACTGCTGATACAGTTGAGATTAAACTCCTTTTTATTATACACCCACACTCCAACACACATGATAATTAAAAGTTTGAGAAGATTTTTTTACACATAGACTAAGAAACTAACATACATACGCATGCCATCTGCATCTGCAGAAGCTGTAGCTTGATAAACTGCACAGGAAAGATTCTCCAACGTTGCATACAGTGTCTCAGTGCTTCAGGTTGCACTGTGCAGCTCCAGAGAGGAACGCTGAAGTTCAGCATTTTTCTTGTAGTAACCTTTACAGCTGATAGATCTGAGATTAGATTTAGTTTGTGCAATTCAGGTGAAGCACAAGTGAAAAAGAACAAAATGAATAATTGACCTTGCAGAAATATTCACAATGGTGCAACACAGTGTAATGATGCAGTCAGACTGAAATTCTTCCTTTTTCATTCATTTCGATGTGGAATGGGTCGAGACACATTTGCTTCAGTTGGCAAATTGACCTACCTCCTGTATAACCCTACCTGTGCTATTTCCTGTCCCCTCTGCTTTTGGCCACACCATGCAAGTTAATTTCCCCAGGTGAAATTTGGTCTGACTGCAGCCTAACATTGGAGAGGAGAAAATGGGACCTCACCTTGCTGTTACATATGTCACAAGAGTAAATATGTGTTTACATGCCCACTTGTGCAGCCAAAATTATTTTGCTCTCCTCAACAGATATGGTCATAACCGACAGTGATGCAATAGAAGTGAGAGCTGCTGAAAGTGCAACATAAATGGTGTGTTCAGGCGGTGCTCATTAACTTGGAAAGTTATAGATTTCTGACTATCTGGGAATCTCAGATAGCCTTAGTCTCAGTTTCAGCAGAGAGCTGTAATGTCTTGTGATTGTCTGAATCCACCTTGACAAGAATAAGATGCTGGGGGAGACACTCAGAGTGATCATTTGGAATTTTTGGGTATAGCCATGGCCTAAATTAAAGATGTATATTGGCATGAATCATTATCTCTTCTCTCTCTTCTAAATCTCGTCCGTCTAACCTTTGTAGAGACAGTGAGGGGAAGTGAAGTAGATGAAAAGGGAGGCATGAATAATACCCACGCATTTCAAGAAAGATTCTGATCTCGCTTTAAAGTAAAGAGGAGGCAGTAGCGATAATTGATCTCATTATTCAAGAACAAACTCCCACTCAGACAGTCTTACATGTTTCAATACTAACCTTCAACATGGACTTCCTAAATTGTTGGAACAGTATGAAGTAAGTAAAGTGTTGCCAGATGGTGGTGTAATGGCTTGTCAGGTGCTGAGTGAGTATAATGTCTGCGTGTCCATGGGTTTGAGATCGTCTGAGGCTTTTTAATTTAAAGCACTTCTTTTTAAGAGAGCGAATACTTACAGACATTTTTGTCAGTGGAAGAAACTGAGGTTGCAAAAGCATATATCTTGTGTGTCAGAATAGTGTGGAGTATGGGTTAATGATTCAGATAATTAGATCCACCTGTTCTCCCCCATGTGAAAATGCAACTCTCAAATGTATCTCAGTGTGTTTATGTGTGTGAACAGTTGTTCATTTGCAATCACATATATCTGCAAAAGTAATACCCACAAAAGTACTATTATCCGGGACATTTGGTTGTTAAACTTTACCACCAGTGTTTCCAAGGGATAACTTTTCTCCACCACAGCCTTGTGAAAAACCATGTGCGTGATGTCTGACATTAGCCAGATTAACCATCATAACTATATTTTGACATATTCTAATTATATACAGGAAGGCTGTATGTGTTGTTATTTTTAGGGTGACATAAATAATGACCAAGTAGAACTTTATTACCTTAGATTAGTCCAATAGCTGTCATTGGATGCTCTCAACCATGCTACAGTAAACGACAGTAATGGAGGAATTACATTGTGTTTTTGTGTTCAAGGCCCTTTCAAAATCTGTAGCCTGTATGATTTTACTGATTGAAATTATGACACTGACAAAAACCAGAGAGCTTGTGATGTTATCACTGCAGTGCTTTAGACATAAGACTGGTTTCTAATTATTTTGTTATTGTTTTATTATTGTTTGAATAACCTTCCAGTTTGTAGAGGATGGAGTAGGCGCGTAGTTTTCTAGCTCCCAACCAATGTCCTTCAGGAAACCCACTTACACAACTCTGATCAATGGCGATTAGGTAAATGCTGGGCAGGACAGTTTTTTCATTCTAACTTGAAGGGAAAGGCTAGGGGCACAGCTATCCTTATCGACAGAAACATTCCTTTTGAGCCCTCTGACATAATATCAGATAAAAGTGGCAAACTTTACAATAAGTCAGTGACTCTGGCCAATGTGTACGCGTTCAATATTGGATGTACAAATTTTCAATACAATTTTTTTCTCAACTCCCCGAACTCAATTCCCATTCTCTAATTCTCAGAGGGGATTTCAATTGTTACCTGGAGGCAGTGTTAGACCGCTCCTCCCCTAAACCCAACACTCTTAGTAAATCCTGATCCATGGCAGTTTTTATACCCTACAGGAAGAGAATACTCTTTCTTGTCCCACATCCACCACACCTATACTCAAATAGTTCATTGTTTGTAGATAATTCATTAATTTCAAACCTTAAATCATGTAGTTACGAAGGTATTATTATTTCAGATCACGCACCCCTTGTTCTTCAACTGGCTTTCCCAAATGCTGAGTGCACAAGAAAGCACTGGAGACTAGATCCTTTGCTGCTCTCAGATGAGTTTTCTTACACACATCTCTACACACATTAAAACATTTTTAAGCACCGATAAAACACCAGATGTGTCCAATAAAACAATTTGGGAGGTCATGAAAGCATATTTATGAGGTAAAATTATATGATTCGTGACATATAAAAGGAAGTGTTCAAAGCAGAAACAAACTGCAATTGCTAATCAGATTTTAAACATAGATAAACAATATGCAAATTCGCCCTCCTCTGAACTATACAAGGAACGTTTGAAACTCCAGACAGAATTTAACCTTCTTTCCTCTTGCCAAGTTGAAAGTCAATTACTTTGGAGTAATTGAAGCAATTTTTATGAGCAAGGTAAAAAGGTAGGTAAACTACTGGCCAAACAACTGCATGGGTTGAGAGCGAAGCAACTTATTGCTGGAGCACAGACAGACAATGGGTATATAACCGGATCAGAAAGTGATTAATGAGAAGTTTAGAGCCTTTTACTCATATTTATACATTTCAGATTGTACAGTAGACTTAAATGTCATGGAAAACTTCTTTAGTAATCTTGACGTACCATCCCTTTCTCAAGACCTGAGAAATAACCTTGAGGCACCCATCACCCAGGAGGAAATTACTGCAGCAGTATCATCTATGCAGTCGGGTAAATCTCTCGGCCCAGATGGGCTCCTGTCAGACTTTGTTAAAAGAAATTCTCTGCTGAACTGACTCCTTTTGTATGTTTAATATTCTCTGACTCTTTCGACTCAGGTACACACCCTCCTTTGTTCAACCAGGCCTGTATCTCCCTGTTGCTAAAATAAAGACCTGCTAGATTGTGCTTCTTACAGACCAATATCATTACTAAATACAGATGTAAAGATCCTCTCCAAAGTCCTGGCCCACAGATTGAAGGATATTCTTCCCTCTGTCATATACCCTGATCAAACTGGTTTCATAAAAAGAAGCCATTTGTTCTATAATATCCATCGGTTATTTAACATCTTATATTTCCCAAAACATATTGAGTCAGCATGCGTCACCTCTGTGGATACTGAAGTAGCATTTGATAGAGTAGAATGGAACTATCTTTTTATGACACTTGAAAAATTTGGTTTTGGTCCTGTTTTCTCTTCCTGGGTTAAACTGCTGTACACATGTGCTTCTGCCTCTGTATTAACAAATAGTCATTGCTTGAAATATTTTCACTTACACCGTGGGACCCAGCAGGGTTGCCCTTTAAGCCCACTCCTTTTCACTGTTGCCATTGAGCTGCTTGAGATTGCCATTTGTAGCAACAGGTGGATACAGGGGATATGGAGGGGAAGAGTCGAGCATAAGGTCTTGATATATGCAGACGACTTACTTCCGTTTGTCTCAAAACCAGCCAATTCGTTACAAGAAGACCTCATTGTATTGGAGGTTTTCAGTCAGTTTTTAACTTAATTCCACCAAAAGCGAACTCTTTCCGATTAATAAGGAATCTCTTAAACTTCATTATACAAATCTTCCTTTGAAGGTGGTGAAAGACCACCTCAGCTATCTTGGGATATGTGTTACTAGTGAATTTAAAAACCTATTTAAATCAAATTTCCTCAGTCTATTTGATTAGGTAAAACAAGTTTTATCTAAATGGTCCCCTCTGTCTTTGTCCCTTATTGGAAGAATACATTCAGTTAAAATGACACTGCTTCCAAAGTTCCTGTATCTTTTCCAGTGTGTCCCCATTCTCATCCCCAAATCCCTTTTTGAGGTCCTTGACTCTTTATATCCTACATTTGGGATGGTTAACACCCTTGGTTACGGAAAGCATTCTTTCAGAGACCCAAGCAGGAAGGGGGAATGGCTCTGCCTAATTTCCAATACTATTAGTGGGCAGCAAATATTCGTTGTTTGACGTATTGGATGCATTTCCACCTTTAACCCTCATTCCCAGCCAGGGTAGCAATGGAGGTCTGTGCTAGTGGCCCAGTTTCTCTATCTGCGCTTTTAGGCGAATTGCATCTAATCATCTTTTTGCTCCCTCAAAGGCTGATGGCACATTTCAGATCTGGCACAAAAAAGGTTTTAAATGCATTGGTGATCTATTTATTGATTATTGCTTTGCTTGTTTTTCTCAATTGACAGAAACCTCACTGACAGAACACTCACTTTTTTAGATTTTTACAAGTTAAATATTATATACGGCATTTAATATCCCAATTCCCTCAAAAACCCCCAGTCAATCCTGTTGATACATTTCACTCCGCCAACCCCACATCAAAAGGTATTAACCTTTACAACTTTATTTCAAAATTACACTGTCCATCAGTGGGGGCTATAAGGACTGATTGCAAACAAGACCTAGATTCTACCTTTACGGATGACACGTGAGACTCAGTCCTTAATCCGATACACTCAGCCTCCATGTGTGCTCGACATGCACTCTTGCAATTTAAAGAAGTCCATCATATCCACGTATTTAAAACCAAATTAGTTTGAATGGACCCTGATGTTGACCCTACATGTGATGAATGTATAAGTGCGGTCTGCCTCACTCCTTCACATGTACTGGACATGTTCCTTCTTGGTTAAGTTTTGGACATCAGTCTTTTAAACCATTTCAGAAATGCTTCACCTCCAAACTTGATGTTGACCCTACATGTGATGAATGTATAAGTGCGGTCTGCCTCACTCCTTCACATGTACTGGACATGTTCCTTCTTGGTTAAGTTTTGGACATCAGTCTTTCAAACCATTTCAGAAATGCTTCACCTCCAAACTAAGCCAAATCTTTTGACTGCCATTATTGGAATTGCTCTAGACTTGGATTTGCCTAAAGCAAAACTGAATGTATTGGCATTTACTTCTTTACTGACTTGATGAGCTATTTCACTTAATTGGAGGGATTCTGCTCCTCCCTCCCACTCGCACTGGATTCGAGACATAATGTCTTGTATGAATCAAGAGAAAATCCATAGTACTACCTGTGGAAAACAGAGTAAATTTTACAAAGTGTAAACACCCTATACCCTGTCTCCTGATGACTTCACTGAGGGGTAACATATATAGATTAAAAAGAAGTGGACCTAAAATTCATCCTTGGGGAACCCCACAGGTTATTTTGGAGGTTTTGGAGAAGTTATAATCAATTGCAACAAAGAATTCTCTGCCAGAAATATAAGAGGAAACCAGTTAAAAACAGTTCCTGACAGTTAAATGTGATCCTTCAGTCTATTTAAAAGAATTTTGTGATCAACTGTATCAAAAGCACTAGCACTTGATTTGCTCACTTTTATTTGCCTGTTTCATTACAGCTGTCCCAAGACTTGATAAGCTATCCAAAGGGCACCCAAAACTACAAAAATCACTTTCATTCACAAAGATGACCATAAAAAGGCTAGCTTGTGATAAAAGTTACAGAGTCCCAGAGCTCTGTGAATAGTAGTTATGGCGATGGCCATTTGCTAAAGACATTTCTTCTGCTTTAACCTTTTTCATTGTCTGTCAAATATTCCCACTTCAAGTAAATGACTCCCTCCCATTTGTCTTTATTCCTCAGTTCTGTGATCTATTTGGTGCATTGAGTGCTTGAGTCAATCATACAGTTGTAGTAAAGTCAGTAAAGTGTGAACTTGTAGTGATTTTTACTGTTGATTCACCTTATCTTTTGCTTGTTGTGCCCAAAAAGCTGAAGAGAGTGGAGAGATATAGGTCAGGGTAGAGTGGAAGAAGTCTGGCACCTGATAAGTGTGTATAGAAATAATCTCTCTTTTGTGTGTGTGTGTGTGTGTGTGTGTGTGTGTGTGTGTGTGTGTGTGTGTATGAATGAGGGAGTTTGCAGCCTCATCTAGCACTGCAAACTCCCTCTACACTACACTACTACTCTCACTTGGGTCAGAGTTGTCAGTTTTAGACTTAAGAAATACACAGTTATTTAGTGTGAGTGATGTCACTACAACACACTGTGGCAGTCAGGCAGCATACATGCAATATGCACACAAACACAACAGCTTTAGTCAGGATTACACAGAAAATGTGGTTACAACACACATTTTAAGAGATACACAGACTACATACAGACACACAAATGTTTTTCATGGTGGGATGAAAATATGCAGTTGCAGGAATGCCACGCACACAGCAAATGAGCTGCAAACATGATACACTTCAAGGAAGACACAAAACACGACTACCAATGTACAGAAATCAAAAACACACATGCAAACGCTTGTTATAGCGTCGCTGACACACATCATATACAGTGTATAGCAGAAGCGACACACACAGTAGAATACATTCCACAACATCAGAGATGACGCCAACAGACACACACACACACACACACAGGTTTACTTAGGTCACTTTTGGGGATGTTACATAGACTTACTGTACTATAACCACTATTTGCTTAACCCTAACCTTTCCCCATTGAGGACACAGCTTTTGTCCCCAATTAGACAAGCTGCCCCCAATTAATTGGTCTTTAGTCTGACATGTGTCCCCGAAAGTAGGATAAGTCAGACTCTCTCTCTCTCACACACACACACACAAACTCACACTCACTCTCTCTCTCTCTCTCTCTCTCTCTCTCTCTCCCCAGCTACAGTGAAATCCACAGACATGCACACAAATCAAAACGTGCACACACACAGCTCCTTCATCTCTCACTCACATGTACACACATTCAACAGCACCACAGAAATTGTGCAAAATGTGCACACACTCACTAACACACTCGGACACACATACCCCGCAGCTCACTGCGCAGTAATACACATGCCAGTGAGGTGATGGGAGTGGAATGGTCTTACTCCATGTTTTATGTGTTGGACTTTGGCCTTCTAGTTCACTTTGATTTGACCCGGCAGCTGAAACATATTGAGAATTTATTCATACACATTTGGAAAATTCATCTGGAGACTTTATTCCTCAGAAGGCCGCCTTGGATTCTGTCTGATCAGTGCCATGTTAGCTGCTTTTGCAGAGCTTGTGAAGATAGATGTTGAATATTTTATAGCATAGTGGAGCACTGTGTTTCAACTCCTCCACAGGTGATAGTATCCTGGTCTGCCGTCGTCTGCCTGCGGAGTGATGTAATAAGTTCATAGTGTGGATTTGATTACATTGATTTCACAATGATGTACATTAGGGAAATGCAGCAATTAATAGCATTTGAGTAGCTGGAAACGGTGAAAGTTTGATGTTTTTCCTTGATAAATGACTTAAATGATTAATCAGTCCCTGTTTCAGAACTAACTTATACGTATGTCTCAGAATAAACATGGCAATGATTATTGAAAAATGCTACTTATAAAAACTTTGATATAGTATGTAATGAGTATTTCTTGGACAACATTATAGCTTTAAAAGAAGGCCCTGTCCATGTGGAAGAGAATGATAAAAACAATGTTCAGACAAAAAGACAAGCAGAAAACTATGAGGCCGACATGAAAAAAAAAAATAGACCGAACAACAAAAATACATCATAGTTCTCATCTGAAAGAGAAATCTGAAAGAAAGCTATTACTGAACTATTCTCTGTCTTTTTCTTTCTCATCTTTAGTGTTTACACCCAAATGATCTCTCCTCCTCTGTAGTGCAAACACATCTGAACCATGAAATGTGACCCTTTGTCTTTCACTGTCAGTGGACTGAAGGCTCCGCACAACATCACATAGTGGAGAACAGACTCTCTAAATTGTTTCTGGCTTCGGGAGAGCCTCACTCATAACTACATTTAAGCTGCACTGCTTCAAGGTCACAAGAAAATCATCTGTACATTCTGCTTCTTTTCTTTTTCAGCATAATCCGCAGAGCTCTGGGTACAGCTCTTCACATCGACCCAGCCCGACCTCTCCCCGCTTAAATTATTTCACCATCTACCTCTTTATTAATCTTGCTGTCTATCCTATTCCTCCTTATCGTCTCACTCTATCCGTCTGTCGCCTCCCTGCATTCCTCTCGTTTGATCTATCTGTCTGTCAAGGCGACCCTTCGTCTGCTGCATCTCTGTTTCTATCCATCTATCTGAATCTCTCTCTCCTCAGGGTGCACAGGCCCAGTCAAATCGATCACCCCATCCGCGTGCCCCTCGCAACACACAGACCTCTCTCTCCCTTCCTCCTTGTACACCTCTGGCTGTATAGACAAGACCATCCATCAGTCTCTGTCTTCGTCACACACACACATACACACAGACTTCTGTTTTGACATACAACGGTGTTCCGCACTGCATCTGTCCACTTGTCTCTTGTATCCATCTTTGGCATCATGTCCTTTTTTTTTTTTTTTTTTTCTGTCTATCTATTTGTCCGTCGATCTGTCTGTCCGTCTCAACACAAACACATCCCTGTCTGCTGTTTGTGTTTCCAAGACGATGCAGTAATACAGTTATGTTCCATCTCTGTCGTCGTGCCTGGCAACGCTCCACTGCTTCATTACCACGGCAACAGAAAACTGTCCCCTCTCATTACAGCGCTTATTAATGCCGCATGTGCATACACACACATGCAGAGCTAAAACGGCAGGAACAGCATCTATGTTTAGGCATGCACACAAAACCCACTTTTAGCCACGGTTACTCGGAGAGGAGGAGAATAGATCATCGGATGTGCGCACACACACACACAGAGAAATGAAAACAGCCACACAACCGATGCTTAGACTCAACCATGAATATTAAGTTGCTGTATAATTGTCTGGCCGTATTAAACTCGCAGCTCCTCCTACAGTATGTTAGACACACAACATACTGCAGGACACGCACTGCTGGGTTCAACTTAACAGCATTAAGTGCACTTCACTGCGTGGTTACTGCCTCAACAAATGACACACACTGCATGCACTGCTGAGTCTAAACTAAAGGTCCAAACCGCTGCCTAACCACAAGCGGAAGCAGCCCCAACACAGCAGGGAAACACAGGAGGGGTGTGCAGACTTTTATTCTGTCCTGAGCATAAAGAAAGCGATCTCCATTTTGGAAAAAAAACAAAAAAAAACAAATCCATGACGTTTGACAGTGAGAATGTTCTCAACAGAGTATGCAATATGTTAAAATGTGATTTGTCAATCAACTGTGGCAAGTCACTGTAGTTTGCTGTAATCTTGAGCCGTCAATCTTTTATTATATTGCTTGAAATAAATTATAAATGAAATTCTTCAACCAGACATGACACATCTTTATCTGTGTGTGTAGATAATTGTGTGTGACTCACTGCAGACAGATTTACAACAAGGAAAAACAGGCTAAAAAATAACTGATGCGGGTAATGTTGTCTTGAACTGACAGACAGATGTGTTTTTCTCGAGGAGGTAATACTTCTTCAGGGTGTGTATTAAGCTGATGATACCACTTTTATACAATTCAGTGGTCAAGTCAGTTGTCACGTTTTTTTTTCCTCTTGCTTGGCTGGGCAGTATGAATCCTGCCAGCGGAAATTGGCTGAAAACTGTAGCAACTGAGATTACAGGTGTCAAACTACCTCAGCTGGCTGACAACTGTAACAAGCAGTGCTGTCAGGGGAGCTAAGGCTGCCTTAAATCGTCCCCCCGCATCTCATTTATGAAGGGTTAGAGTGACTCCCCTTAAGGCTGAGATTGGAAAATGTCAGATCCAACAAGGGGATAAACACAAGAGGGAAAGGCTGTGCTAAATGTGCAACATACAGATGGGTGACAAATTAAAGGGACTAAACTTAAATAAGAGTGGAGAAACATATGATTTTTAGCGTTTAGCACATATTTATTACATTAGTGATGTGACATATGCTCCCCAAATTCAGTTCCAGGTCTGTAGGCTTATGCTAGGTAGCCGGATCCATTTTGGATCTGGTTCCCAGCTGGAAAAATATCTGGATTCAATAAGCTAAAACACGAACTAATCTCTTATCGAACATTTTATCTTTCCTTTTACTTTGTTAGCCATGCTAGCAGTGTGGCTCTAGAGATGTCAGTTGTTTCACCACATTGGTCCAGACTGAAATATCTCAACAGCTATTGGATGGATTCATGGTCCTCAGAAGATGATTTTTATTGACTTTCCCCTAACCTTTCCCCTAGCACCACCAGGAGGTTGACATTTGTGGTTCAAAGTGAAATGTCTTGACAACTATTGTTTGGATTACAATGCAGTTTGGCGCAGACATTCAGGGTCTGGTGAACTCTACTTTGGTGATCCCCTGTGTACTACTCTTACTCCTATTTACTAGCGAAGAGTGATGTAGGAAACATTTGATTTAGGTAGCGTTCTTCTCATTATTAGCCAGAGCTGACATCACTTGCAGCAGATTCAGACCCAGCTGCTAAAATAAAGCTTTTGGCTGTTGTTGTGTTGTTCAACACTGGTGACTCTTCTCTAGAGAAATGATCTAGCTGATCAGGTCACATCAATTTCATGAGAATCTCCCACTTAAATTTGAAAGCATATAATATCAATATTAAAAGCTTATCCACTTAATGATTCTGCATCAGGACCTCCAGTATTTCGAGCTTATGAAAAATAAAGTGTAAAATAAGTTTATAAGATCTGTCATTTCTGTGTGTCAAGGAGATTTAATCAACACTTATCTTCTGCTGTTCATTTTATTTTCAGGTTGTAGCTCGATTAATGTTCTTAACCTGAAGCTGTCACTAAAATCTGTAGTGTTTCTGACTCCTCAGCTAACCAAATGTGATCTCTGACTCTTTGCATTTTATTTATTTATAACCTTAGTAACTTGCAAATGATGACGATAAATGGATATGATTCTGAGTTAGGATTTGATAACGTGCTTGCAAACCCCAACCCTCCCGTTCAAGCATCTGTGTCTGAAAGAAAAAAAAAAACATCTTTTCTCTTTTAACTCTGCTTTCCTTTATCTACATCTCCTCTTTCACACTACATCTAATAAGGGAGTAAGGGAAATCGATAACAGATGAACGCTTCACCTCACTTGTTTACCTCATGAAAAGCATAAGCATCCTGAATGTTTGGTACGTTCAGTGTATGGCTTAATTTTCATTCCTACCTTATTTATTTTCATCCTTATGTTTTCATGCTGATTCTTTTTGTTTTATGCATTCAGTTCTTTTCAATGCACCTGGCTGCCGATGGACCCGCACACCAGGGACAAGCTGTTCAAACAAACGCTTGATACAAAGGATAACAGCATGTGGTGAAAGGTGCTCTCATTCCTTTTCAAAAAGGGTGACAGGCAGAAATAAATGTTTCTATGGTATAATGTGTTACTCAATCCGTAGTACAACCTTGAGCGAAAGCATGGCATTTGAGACTGTCAAGATAAGACATTTTCCTTTCTGAAATAAATTGTAATCAATACAGACACAGACTGATAGAACCTGCAAAAAAAATTAATCTATTTACACCTCTTGCTTCTCAAACTGTGATTAGTAAAAGATAATTGGCCAACAGCAGCAGTATGATTTAATGAATCTGAGACCCACTGCAGGGCAAGAGACTTTCCAGGTCGCTGCCTTAAGAATCTGGGTCATGGGCTTAAAACATTTAAGTACCCGTGTCAAGAAAAATTCCACACTGAGGCTTTAATAGTAGCTTTAGTATCACTTCCAACCCAGTGGCTGACTGGAGCTTCATGCCTGCTTCCATTCTAACTGGATGTATTCTGCATCAGTGGATCGCCTTCATTGAGATACATCTAATATGACTGTTGCATGGTTCCAGCCTGGATTTCAGGAGGTTTATCTCACTTTCTCTCCACTATTGTCCTCCTTGCTCGGCGGTTAACAAGGGACTCGTGTTATGTTTGTTTTCCAGCTGGGTGTAATTCAACATCGATAGCACTTATCTGTGCTCCGCTGATCTTCCCTGGCACCGGGAAACCAACGGGATAACTCGTCTCGTGTGGCATCTCTCTGGCAGGCAAACCTCAACAGTTTGCTGAAGCTGATCTCAGGAAGTTGTTTTCAAAGTTTGGGTCCAGATCCAAAAAAAAATAGCAGCATGGGAAGATTAGTCCCAGTCCCCAAGTAAATCCAGTGAAAATGAAGAAAAGTTTTTAGCTGTGTTGTGTTGTTTAAGTTTTCCCAAGACAATGTTACACAAGACAGACTGGAGGATTTTGGGTTAGTGGACTCAAAAGATGAGCTTTTTGTTAGATAAGCCCAAACTGCCTGACGAATCACTTTTGCCAAGAAAGAAAATTGAGAGTCCCAGTGCTAAATACTTAAAAAAAAAAAAAAAAAAATCTACAATACAATGCATTCTTAATTGTAGTTTCAGTCAAATGAAAAGTTTTCTGCTGAGAAGTTGACATTTACAGCTGCACTGTTTTATGCCTGCTGCAGTTAATATTATATAGCAGCTGCAAAAGTCCATGTTAGCCACAAGTTAAAATGAAAATAAAATAAAATATTGTCATTGCAGAATTATGTCTCGGGAATAAAGCACAGCTACTACCTTTATAATATTCATGAATAATGTTTATTATCCCGTAACACCCTATTCCCCTGAATTATTTTTCAGAGTGCTTTCTTGCTCAAACCCACACACACACACACACATCTCTTTGTTTCCTTGTTGTGCTTTTGATGCCCTGTGTAATATGAGAATGGACATCTGGCTATAGGAAGTAGGAAATATAGGCAATTGAGGACTATAGGGAATGTGTGTGTGTGTGTGTGAGACAGTTCTTGTTGCTGGAAGTGTGAGCTCAATGTGCTAGCAGTGGCCTTGCTAGTTAGCAAGGGACAGCTGGCCATGAAAAGGCATTTGAAGAAATAATATGCATGTGTGTGTGATTCTATAAATAGTGAGTGCACGTTTTTTGTGTTATTAAGCGACAGGATGTGTGTGTATGTGTGTGCGTGAAAGAGAGAGAGAAAGAAGTGAGACATGGTTACAGACAGAGGACAAAGCTTCACCACCAGGGGAGCCCTCTGCCTCTCCTCCAGTCTCTCCATTCACTTTGTAGTTTTTCTCTCTCTTCTCTTTCTTTCTCACACACACACAAGATGGCCTCATCACCTCGCCGCTCATCAATCACGTCCTTCATCCCTCACGCTCCGCTCTTTACATTGTAGTCTCTTTCTCTCTCTCTCTCTCTCCCTCTCATGCTTCCCTCATCCAGCCTCAGCTCCACTTTCATGAAGCCTCTGGCTCTCACGCCTCTATATATTCTGCTGTCTGGTGAAAGGAGCGCAGGGCATTGTAAGCGACACACACACATACACACTCATGAGCTGCAGATATGAAAAAGAGGAAAAATAAAGATGTGCTACTATAAAAGATGTGATAGATTTGTGGGTGGATAGAGAGATTGGCCCGATGTTAAAGAAAAGCAGATATCAGCAGTGATGTAGCGATGATTAAATACAAAAATTAAGATTTTTTCATTAAAGAAAAATTGTCAACGCAACTGTCATTTCCTGTGATGCACACATCAAAATCATATTGTAATTATCTGCAGAGTGTCAAAAAGATTATGAACTCTACTCTACACCCACTGATATGAGAGGTTTATGTTTGAAGCAGTGATGATAGACTTCAGTCTAAGCCAGAAAGAAAGAGAAAATACTTAGTGCTTGTGAGACAGAGAGCACTTCAATAATTCGTTAGACATTAGCAGGGTGTGTTTTGTTTTGGGTAAGTGCCAGACTCCCCGAGGCACACTAGCAATCAAATATGAACATGGCAACACAACACTGCTTCAATATTGATGCTGTTTGCTACAGGCCTTATTGATTCAATAGCATCTTTACCACAGAATTTCAATGTGGTCCTCTAAAAATGTGAAAATGTTTGGCTAATATCGAGGGAAGTGGAGACGGTGTGGCATTTGGGCGCAGGTTTGACGCACCATGTAATGCCTTGTTAGCGGAATCCTGAAGAGTCAAGACTGTGAAAATGCCCGTCTCAGTCCGTTGTATTGCTTTTAGGAAAACTTTCTGCTGTGTTCACTTTCTGAGCAGTTATTGCTCTGAAGTGTTTGACTGGATCGGCACTGTGTAAATGCTTTTGAATTTCGATTTTTATTTTCTTGACTTACACCAGTTTGTATGACTCCTTTTTTTAAGGTTTGTAACCTCTTGCGCTGCAATTATCTTGTTTTGACAGTCAATGCAATTTACAAGTTCTCTACTTCTGCATTGAATGAGATATTGAGATGATTCTTTGGTTCAAGAGTAGTCCATGAACTCAGAGATATGTTGTCTAAATGTTTTGATTGGTAGATCATTTCTAACTCTTCCCACAGGTGGAAGTTAGACAACTAAAGAGATCTTTTGATTCTTAATTGAATTGGCTTAAATGGTTATGTAAAATGATCAGATTGCGTACTGGTTGACATTCAAAGTGTTCGAAATGGCAAAGTTTTGCTTCATAAGCATTTAATTCAGAGGCCAAAATGTTCAATAAAAACAAGTGAATGCTCTTAATTTAGGTTTTTAGTAAATTATTTCATTTATGATTGAGGATAATCTGCTCTGCAGTGTGCATTTAGTAATAAGCACACCTCTGGTCATGGATTAATCCTTATTTTATTAACAGTTTTGAGAGTCAGGCAGGGTGAGGAAACATCACATTCAGCCTCCAAGTCACATCGAACTGCTTTGTTGCATCGAGAGAAGCCACAAAAACCTGTAATTTAGTTAGACACAGTTTCCATATAAGCTGGTAACAAACAGCTCTGTCTATTCTTAGTGGACACTCTTAGCAAATGGTTTGATGAGAGATCGGAGTACACAGAGTAATGTTGTAAATGTGAAGAGTGCACTGCAAACACTATTGCAGACATTTTAAATTAGCAGAATCCTATGGAGGGGTTATATCTTCCGATCCTTTGTAAGAGCACAAAAACACTTGAAGGCTTAATCAGCACTGTTGAATCCTTGAGGGCTTTCATTGCATAAAATGTCTTAAGTGTCAGTAATAATCTCACCATGAAGGAATTATTATTTAAATAA